>NC_079173.1:5002391-5044891 GCF_947568905.1 Ostrea edulis | reverse complement strand
TTTCTGTAAGTTGAAAAAAAAAATGAAAATGATAAGTGAATACAGAGACAGAAGTGCCATGTAAACACACAGAATGGACACCTTCACGATTCTCACGTGATGGATTACCAAATAAGTCTGTCATAACAATTTATTTATAATCGGCACAAAACCTACTCTGCGTTCCCGCTTTTTCGTCCGTTGGTTTCGTCGTTAATAAACATTGGTGAATAGGTTTTGAATTTTAGCAACGAAAATATTACAATTCAGGAGGTGTAAATTCAGGAAAAAAAGTATTTAGCAATCCAATAATCAATAAACACCCAAGACACTTAATCCTTACTGTCAGTATTTGATTATTAACTTCAAACAGCTTTTATTTTTACTACATTCAGTTCAAATTGCAACTGTATGCTTTTTTGTTCACTACGCTAATAGATATATCTTTATCGATAAAAAAATATTTTGCATTTGGAGTGAATGACCTTACAATAAACCTGAAAATTCCAGTATGTAAAGTTTTGTCGTAAGTTCTTTTATAAAACGCGTCCCAGAATTTTTCACTCAAATTTAGACCTATGCTTAGCGCTCAGACGGTCGTTTCACTAACCAATCGTAGATCGTAAACGTAGACTTAAATGTGAACGTAGCACGTACGACCGTTTCACTAAAAGTTGCGATTTACGATCAGTATTGATCGTAACCCTACGAGTGGTCTAGGGTTATCGTAAGTGTTCCTACATGCACGTAAATGAGCAATATGGCCGCCATGCTGGCCCCGCCTGAGATCATTTTGTGGTAGTATTTACCTGACCGAGTTTGTTTATACTTTGTAGGAAGAAAACAATCACAATGACTTGCAGTCTGCTTTTGCACAAAAATATTGTACAGTCCGAGCCCGAATCTTAAATCAATTAGAGTTGTCCTTTGTTACGCACAACCACACAGAAATGTCAGTCTCACAGGGGTCAAGTCCGTTTTGGGCCCGGGCTCTGTAATACCACAAATAGAGTAAATTCATTGTATCACAGAGTTCGGGTCCAAAATGGGCCTAGCCCTTGTTACCAATTTGCTGAAATAAATAAAAAGACAATGCAAGAATTCATACTTGTATGTATAATTTACTCCTTGTCGCGTTCAAATAAACACATCTATAAATAAGCTAGCTGTCTCGAATACTTGGGGTACAAAACTGCCAGTCTGATTGACTTGGCAAAGGCACCGTCCTTTGGTACCCCCTGTATTCGTGACAACATTTTATAATATTGTTTTATTTTCCTACTCATGTAACATCCTTGTTGTACATCGCATTTTCAATCAGTACTATAAGTGAACTCGAGACCAACATCAATGTAGAAATGGTATACATCTGTATATCGTATTGTGAAGTTTTATTTAATTGTACACAATACTCATGTAAGCTGTCTTGAATATATAACATCTGTATATGGTATGCATGTGTACATATTGTGGTATCATGTATTTATTTTTGTGTATACTATAAATAAGCTGTCTTAAACACTTAGGGTACAAGACGGTCTGATAGACTTGGCTCAGGCACCGTCCCTTGGTACCCTCTGTGCTTGTGACAACATTTTATAATATTGTCTTACTTTACTTCCCATATAGCACACTTATTGTACAGTACATTTCCAATCAGTATTGTGATGAGAATTCAATACCTATGGTTTGTTTGAAATTTATACAAATAAGTGAATAGATATGTCATTAGTGTTACAGCTTATTTTACAACAATGATTAAACGCCGGAGTACGTACATATCCATGGTTTGATGCAGGATAAAATTTCCTATACTTGTGTGCAATTTTATTTTCATTTTATTATTTCCTTTTATCAATATAATTTCATTTTCTTATTCATTTTTTTAATCCGTTGAACATTGTTTGAACATAGTTTACTTATTGATGGAAATTTGGCTCACATGAGCAGATCGATACATGGCATTTAAAATTCTAAAATGTAAATCTTTTATGTTATTTCTTATATCACCCCCCCCCCCCCCCCCCCCCCCATATTTTAGTCACATGAAAGTCAATAAAAATTATTCTATCAATTGTTTAAACATTCTAGGAATTTTCTTTACATTACACTAGAGATCGGGCTCAAAATTTCCATTATTTTTGTTGACAACTTGCATGGGTTACTGCAGACGATAAGGATATGTATAAAACCATGGGGAAATAATGAATGAATATTTCTTTCCATGGTAGGATTAATTTTAAATCTACCTCCATAGAGAAAAGAGTTCTAATAAGTCAGACGTAAATCGCAATCGTAAGTGTTACAACTACGATAGGTTTCGTGAAACGCTCGTATACGTGCGAGTCAAATGATCTTAAAAACGTTATCGTACGTTTACGATCTACGATCGCTTAGTGAAACGGTCGCCAGGGCCGCAGCAGTGAGGGTTCTTTATCGTGTCAACGCCTGCTGCAACACGGGATCTCCGTTTTTAAGGTCTTATCCGAAAGACCCGTGATTCTCACTTCTAAATGCCGAGTATTTGGCGAAATAAGAAATATTGATTGTATCTTGTGTAACATCTCTCGCAAGAATATTTCACTCACATGGAGACTTCACCAAGACCGGCGAAGGGCTTCAAATTGTAGGTCTATTGCACGGCGCTTACGGTCATTGAGCAGTGAGGGTTCTTTAGCGTGCCACACCTACTGAACTGAATTTATTTCTCATCACAATTACACAATTGTATACAGAGATTTAGTACATGTATTTTATATAAAAGTGATAGTAGTATATCACTAAATGTTTGAAGGCATGCTTGAGTATGGAGCTAGGCAACATATGCAATTTTAGTTTCGAGTAGTCATTGGGTCGGGGAGCATAGCTTATTAATATTTCTTATAAAGGAACACAATTTTCTTAGAAAAGATTGCTTCTTTGAACTCATTATATTTCTAAAAGTGATGATGTTTTTGAAACGTATTTGTTTTGGTGATAAACATTGTTTTCTTATATCAATCAGAGATTTGCAATTAAACATGTGGTGGAATTCATCACCAATTTCATTTAATTCACATTTATTACAATGTCTTGTTTCTCGGGGCTCGTTTCGCCAGCGTCCACTCTCAATAGGTGAATGATGATTACAAGTTCGAAATTTACAAAAGGTTATAGCATCTTTTCTGGGTAGAATATCCAAATATTTTTCAAATTTTAATTCATCCTTGTATATTCTATAGTTTATAGTTTTTGATAGAGTTTTGATGTCAGAATTCCACTTTTGCTTGAATTGATCGAGTAAAATAAGTTTTACTTTTGACTTTAGCCAGTTTGGATTAGATCTACATGCGTTATTTTGCCAAATGTTAGAAAGTCCGCAATTGTTAAGAATATTTGACACGTTCTTGAACCAAGCAATCTCTTTCGCGTATTGGTTTGTAACATTATTACCCAGTTTTAACAGGAGATTCGCTATTTTTATTTCTTTACTAAGTGCAATTTTGTGCCAAAATGAGATAATACGCGTTTGTATTTGTATGTGCATGGGATGTCGGCCACGTTCTACTGTGACACGGGACGTCCGTTTTTAAGATCAACTCCGAGCACACCTGATGCCGAGCGTCTTAGCGATGGAACTGTCACTACCTGTTTTAACGACCTGGGTCTGTCGTGGCCAGGATTCGAACTCCGGTCTTCCGCATGAGGGGCGAACGCTGTACGCGAAATAAGAAGTAGAATATGTACCAAAATCCATAGGGTTAAAAATAAACGAGGGTAACACAAGAACCGTACAGGGTTGGATTTCTTATGAATTAGATTTACCTGTGATTAAGGTAGCTACTGATAGCTAGCCCCCAAAAAACCGCTTATTGAATTTTTTTCAATTTTATTTATTATAATAATTGGACTTTATCCTAAAACATATTAAAAAAATCGACAAAAGTAATGAGGTTAATTTTCGAGGAAAGCGAGATTGAAACCCCCTCTTTTGCAGCCCCAAAAGGCAAAAAATGCCAAAATTGAGCAAATTAACACAAAAGCCAATAAATTTTTTATTGACACCAGAAATATTGTTTGTCATATATAGTTATGTAAATTAAACACAAACAGATTAAAAATCAACATTAATCAGAAATTCAAAATGCATCTAAGGAAGACATTGGGATGATTCGACTTGGCAGTTGGCCAAATTTACCCTAAATATGCATTTTTCAAACACTATCAGGCATAAATTTTCTGACAAAAAAAAAATCTGCTCATAAAATTTCTGATTTATTGAGACGTCACCAGCTTTAGGTGAAGTGCCACCAATTTAGACGTTTGTATTCCGGTCGTTGCAGTGCGGGTAGCTTGGCGAAGGACAAGTTGCGCCCTAATTATGTTAAACGCCATACGAAGAAAAGTACAATGTTCGTAAATTTTGATCTTAGTCGTAAGATGTTTTATGAATAGGGCCACAGGATCTTGAATTGAACCCCGTGCCTCCTGGTAACGAAGCGAAAGTCCTCACCACTTTACTGCCGTGACCTTGACCGATATATTTGAGAAGTAAACACAAGCAACCAAAATTCTTCCATTCGTTTATTGGTTTACTTGTCTGACATTTAGAAAAAAATATGACATTGTACATACATTAACTGATATGCATGCTGACAGAATTCCCATCAAGATTAATTCTTGGTTTGGATTCGGTCAATTACTAAGACATGTCTCCCATGTTCAAACCATCAATCAACACATTTCTTTAACCAGATATCATGAATACGTGTGGTTAGTATGAAAACATAAATGGTTGGTACATCAATGTGAAATGATATCGAAAACTCTGCATTCAGCGAGTTCCCTTTTCCACGGTGTCTGAATGTTGGTGTATCTAATCGCAAGAGAGTATCTAAATTACAGTGGCGGATCCAGACGGGGTCTGGAGGTAGGACCACCTCTCGTCAGAAAACAAATTGCTGAAAAAGCTTAAAGTATTACGCGTTTTGAAGGTGGAACTCCTCCCCCCTTCGAAAAGCAAAATTAATGTTAGAACACCCCTTTTAAAAATTCCTGGATCCACTCCTGAATTACATGTATGCCTGTTTTGGTAAAGTGATGTGATGCCCGTTGAATTTCCGCTGCAACTTCTCATCCTCTTTGACTTCCTTTTAAATAAAGATAGACGATACTTAAAGGAACAGTTGTTACATCTATCAGTTGACGATGATAAGAAATTTGACGAAAACCTTTTTCATTTCAGAAATTTACCCACCACCCCCGGTCCCAAAGTTTGTGAAAAACAATATCTGTAATACCAGATTAGGTTTCTCCATCGGCGTTTTACTGTGCGGATCCGACACTGTACAGTGAACACGCGTCCGACTTTTCAAAAAAGAAAACCATGGCGTTGTTACTTTGCCTTTGTCAGATTTTACGTACAAACATGTGAGTTATCTTCCTAAATTTCTCATAGCTTTTAATAAATTTTGCCCAATTAAAAATGATTTTAATACAACTTGTATTATGTATATAAATATGAGAGAGAGAGAGAGAGGGGGGGGGGGGTATAAGGAAGTCGCCCAGTTTCACCGTAAACCATATAACTTGACGCATTACTCTTTAAATTAAGTATGTGTTTTTAAGAAACGTAAATGAATACGTTCAATAATATCGATATTTTCTTAACCCGAAATTTCATATGCATGCAGCAAAACAGGCACCACTACTTTATCGAATAAATGTGACGAATAATCAATCAATTTTTTCTGCTTTACAAAATGAACAAGATCGTGAAAAAATTACCCATAAGTAATTGAACTCATTAATGTTTCAACAGACAAACTATTGTAAGTGAAGACACATTTAGTTGTCGATCATTTAAAACATTCACTCCACGCAGACTGTAAATCATGTGCAGACTTTGATAAAATATCTGTTTCATCTTCATAGAACAAGATAGATATTTTTATGTACAAAATTAATTTTTCAATGCCCTCACTAATTGCAGTAAGATCAATAACATTTCTGTCTATTAAATGATCTTCTAAATCATTTATATATGAGTCGTTTCTAACAAAAAAGACCCTTATCTTATCCAATACCTTTTTTTTTTAAATTAAAAAAAAAAAAAACACGTCATAAGAAAAAAAAAGTGACATCATTTTTTGCGCACTTGTAAAGAAAAAAGTCATGATTACCAATCACGAAATGGTTTTCATCTTTGATTGACTGTAATATTTTAACGACAATCAACATTGCTCTAATATTTTGAGAGATGTTCTCTATAGTTCACACTTAAGCACTGAAATACTTAAAGGTCATAAGAGACGATTTAAAAAAAAAAAAATTGTTTTGCACGAAAATGTGTTCTTCTTTATTTACTTAACATATGTAAAGAAGTCATTCACAAAAATCGTTAGGTAACAGGCGCTACAGACCGTCAAATGTTGCTGTGGTATGAAGTATCAAAATAGTAAGATGACTTATCTCCCTTGCTTGATGACGTCAAAACAGACCAGCCTGACGCAAATGTGTATTTGTTTATACTAATAACTGCGGGTTTTAGCCGTCAAAATGTTCAATGTGATTACATTCAACTGTAATGTAGCAAGTCAGGTATTTCTATATACTTTTGTCTAAACGTTCTGAAAGACTTGGGACGTGTGAAATCTACACTGAGAACACAGAACTCGAAGTTGTTCGACAATCATTTTACGCCATTACGGGGGTTGATGGGGGATCAGTTTCGTTATTGTATACACTACTTTGGCAAAAACTAACGGGTTTATGAAATTAAATCTTCAACCAGATGCAGTTCTAACTATTTTCGACCACAGACCAACTGCAAGCACAGGGAAGACGAGAAAATCCTGCAAAACGTTGACTGTATAATGACGGTAGTACAGATATATTCATAATTTATGTATAAACCAATTTTTACGGTCATGCTAGAGTTGGGGGATGATTTTTTTCTTCTTCAAATGAAGCACTAATTTGCACGTTGGTTTCCTTATTGGGGTCAAAATTTAAAACAAAAAATAACGTTAAAGGCCGAGGATTTTGAACAACCGGTCGGTTTTCCTCAGGGCGGGACTAATTTTAGGCAGGTCTGAAGCCCCAAGCCCGAGGGAACCCTGCTAGCTTGTATATACCGTCCCAAATACACGGGGTGCTATCTGTGTTACCTGCATTATACCTGTACGTTTTTGTAGGATTGAAAAATTCACGAGAGTCATTTTTCTTGTGCAGGTTAATCGAAACGTTGATAATTAAATCCAATGAATCAACATGTAAAAATTAAAGCTCGATAAATTTATTTTGTATAAATGAGAACGTTAGCCATTGATAAATTAGGCAGATTCTTCTTCTTTTTTCTTCTTCTTTTTTTAAGTTTTCTTGTATCCACTTGACTGCCTCCGTGGGATACCCAGTATCCGACGATGTATGACTGCCAAACATACAGTTTCCGACGGGAGTTCCTGCGTACTGTGCAGATTTTGTGGCTATGTACAGCTGATGTACCGATCATCGTCCCACGCCCCACAGTGACTCAACATATTCCAAAATTTATTCTGTTTGAATTAGTTAATTTTTCTGGACCGCGCACCAGAATTCTTTGCCTACCTAAAGTTGTCTGTGTGACTCGTCCATAACGCATGGCCTACAGAAACAGTCAGGGCATTCTTATTTTTCGACAGTTCCTTCAATAACTGATCCAGGCGAAGAATTCGTTCTTCCTCTGGCTTCCAGTTCCAACCATTATAATACGCAAGAAAGAGTCCTTATAGCGGCTAATGTGATGGTAAATTATTCTTGATATAGGCCCTAATGTCGCAAATTTTATTGTAAAAGAATGTTAAACCCATTTATATTTATTATTATATTCACATGTTAAACTAAAATAGCTGCACACGATACTTGTAAAATTCCCATGAAAATAAATTCAAAATACGGCGCTCACGATGTGTGCAAAGGAAATTCCGATCTGGCTATAAAATATATCCGAGTCAGGGTGGGACTTGGGCACATCAAACCAAAGGGGGATGAGGGGGCTCACCTTTTTTGTCAGTCAACCTTCAATTTGACGCCCCCCCCCTCCCCCTTGGAAAAAAAAACCCACGATGCTGCGTCATCGTTTCTGCATGGGTTAGAAATAGCGCAAGTAATAACTATCTATATTTCTCTTATTGCCATCAAAAAATACACTCTGAAATCATCATACATTTATCATTAACCAGTCAGTATTATCTCAACCGATTCCGAGAATAAATAGGACCTTGATCGATCTTCTTGTTTGTCCTACGATGAAAAATCGTCGATGTGGCAGGCATTTGCATTGATTATGAGTTCAAAGTGATATCCTTGTGTAACAAACTATGGTTCCCCATTCAAAAACTCCTCCAGTTGCGTATAAATCGTCTATGGGTGTGCTTTTGTTTTGATTCGCAAATCTGAGTGTGGTCTCTTATAACGTCACAAATTCAGGATATCAGGAACGATAATCGCATAACGATTTTCCATTCCGACTACCTTTGCACTTCAATTTCTTCGAGTTAATATCGTTATTAATCTTAAAAAAGTATTTTTATGAGGAGTCTATGAAACAAAGTTGATAATTATGGAGAAAAAAGGTATTGTCAAAAACCGTCTCCTATGACCGGTTCACGATTTTTGATAAAAATATTTTTCATTTTTGATGTTAAACATTAAAAATATAACTCATTTAATGTTGACAGCCAAAATTGTGACCTTCTGAATGCAAGAATAAAAGCAATATTTTAGCCTTAAATCTGTGTTATGTAAACAAAGACTCGAGTCTTTTTATGTACACAAACAAGTGAAATATTGATTTTGCAATATAATAGATCTAATTTTGCATAGTCACAAATTTTAACTTTTAGCTGACACATTTTATCCCAAAAATGCTTGAATTGTGAAAAGTATAATAAACTTAGATCGATATCCATTTCTTTTGAAAATTTTTTAAACAATAGCATACCGCAATCTTTGTTTACAAAACAAATAATAAATTCTCTAAAATGAGCTTCTGTGATAATATATAACCTTAATTTTCATGTGAAATATTTCAAACACAATAGAGAGTAGATTTTGATCATTAAAAGTGAAAAACAAAATTGTGGGGGAAATCGTGAATCAGTCCCTTTCAAGGCCTTTTTCAAAATTAGGAACGGCTCATATAATGAAAACAAAAATGGAGATACCTGTTCTTTGCGTACACCAACATGACAGTTATAAGGTTTGGATGATATACCATTAACAAATATTTTTAGTTCAATATCTTTGCATATATTTTGTATATCTGTGGAAAATTTACCATTTATTTTCAGTTATTAAAAGATTTTTGCACCAGATACCATCCCTTCAAACAATAAAAAAGCCTGTTTAAAAGAATATTCGATTAGAAATAAAACTGAAGTTTAAGAGTATTCAATTGTCAAGAGTGGAAAACAACATGTTTTCCAAATTCCATCTGACTTTCTTTGATAAGCGACATATAATCAGCAAAATATTCCAGACAAGTAAAATATACGTAAATATTTTCCTTAGACAGCCTAATAGAGTGATTGGTGTGTGGTTTTCTTACTTTGACAGGTTTAATAATGCCAATTAACCACACAGAGTATAAAAATAATATTAAACACTATTTCATTATAGGATTAAACATTCTTTTTCAAGAATTTATCGATGTGTAAACTCCGGACATTTTACTCACAAACTGAATAAAAGTGCGAAACACTTTTATGTTAAGTTTGTGAGTAAAATGACCGGAGTTTACACATCGATAAATTCTTCAAAAAGAATGTTTGATTCTTATAATTCCAATTCGTTCACTTTATTAACAATTGCAAAAAATTTGAATAGTTTCCTTGCACTATGTTATTTGTTTTCAGGCGTGTATGAATACATCGCGTTTTCGGATTTATTGATGTGTAAACTCTTGTTCAGCTTTATTTTTGTCCAATCAAAACAATTGTAATAAATGATATTGGAATTATATAATGGTAAAAAGGTACACATAGTTACTTCTATTTTAAATCTTGTCACAATATGGAACCTTGTTATGTTTACCAAACGAAGTTTTTACTCGTTTTCTTATTGCTGGTATTTAGTTTCCCAAACGAAGTACGGAAACATTGTTTTTACTCTATTTATCATTGTGTTCACCAAACTTCGTTTGGAAACATTTTGTTTGTACTCTGTTTCCCAAGATGATTGTTTTCACTCTGTTTCTTTTTATTATTATTTGCTTCCCTTGTTCATAATAAACGTTTTGATTTTGCCAAAAAAATCTAACCTCTTCGACATTAATGCGTACAATATTTTCCGTTCCGCGTTTTAGCAACACCCAATGAAATTGTATAAAAGTTGCTAATACGAGGGATGTTCCAACATAATGTCTCTCTTTCACTACAAATGTTTTGATGATTTAATGACTTGCTCTGCCCTTCAACTGAATACACGTTTTGAGCCACTCATTCCGGTTTTGGAAGCACAGTACATACTCCACAATAGGGGCACTATTCAGATACCAGTAGATCCAAGCGCATATCACGAATTGTGTTTCTTTCCATATTAATGATATTTGAGTTTGGAAAACAGAAAATAGATGCAGGACGTGGGGGGGGGGGGGGCAAATCTGGGGAATACGAAGGATGTGGGAGGACTGTAACCTTCGATTCAAAGATTCGGTCACAATGTCTTGTGCATGGTTGAATTATTATGCAAAAGTCGGAGGTACCCGAGTACCGTTTTCAGGCGGCGAATTTGATAGTTCTTTGAATTTTTCAAAACAATATTTTATAGAACTTTCCTGTGACCGTTGTTGAGTTCACACTGCATGATTAACACGAGAAAATACATAGATGGCATTAATTTTGTAACACTCCTGTTCAAATTTGGTCATCTTATGGAATTTGGGCATACATTCCGTGTAAGCACGTCCTTTATAATTCAAAATAGCAATGGTTTTTAAAGATAAATCAGGCACACTTTACCAATAATGGAATCATTTGATATACCAGGAAAACTACACGTAATACGGAAGGTTAAAGGTCTTTATGAGAAGTATTACGTAATGGGGAAAAATCAGAATGGTTTGATGTCAAGAAAGGAGTCAAACAGGGATGCATCATGTCTGGTTTCCTATTTCTCTTAACAATAGACTGGATCATAAAAAAACAAAACAAATGCAGACATACGATGGAAGTTTACAACAAAACTAAGCATTTTGCAGATGGCATTGCTTTAGTATCAGGAGTCTTCTGGAAACAACAGCCAACCAGACATAACTGAAAGTAAATGCAAAGAAAACAAAAGTGATGCGCCTTAAAACCCAGGACACATGGAAAATGAAAATGTAAGGAAATCTAGAAGAAGTTGAAAGTTCCATCTACCTAGGAGGCATAATAACAACAAGAGGAAGATGCGACGAGGAAATAACAAGCAGATTAGAAAGGTCAAGGGAAAGTTCTAAAGACCGAAAAAGATCTGGTATTCGCCCAATTTCTCCACAAATACAAAGATAAGGCTGTTCAACACCCTAGTTATATCTGTGTTATATATGAAAGTGATTCATGAAAGATGACAAAGAGCTACTAAAAACGATTAGATACATTTCAGAACATGTGCTAAAGTAAAATACTTAAGACGGTCAGAGAAAATAACAACTGAAGAACTGTACAATAGAAAACAGATAATATCAGTGACATGCAGAAGAACAGATAATATCAGTGACATGCAGAAGAACAGATAATATCAGTGACATGCAGAAGAACAGATAATATCAGTGACATGCAGAAGAACAGATAATATCAGTGACATGCAGAAGAACAGATAATATCAGTGACATGCAGAAGAACAGATAATATCAGTGACATGCAGAAGAACAGATAATATCAGTGACATGCAGAAGAACAGATAATATCAGTGACATGCAGAAGAACAGATAATATCAGTGACATGCAGAAGAACAGATAATATCAGTGACATGCAGAAGAACAGATAATATCAGTGACATGCAGAAGAACAGATAATATCAGTGACATGCAGAAGAACAGATAATATCAGTGACATGCAGAAGAACAGATAATATCAGTGACATGCAGAAGAACAGATAATATCAGTGACATGCAGAAGAAGATGGAATTGGATTGGTCACGTGCTTAGAATGGATAACACCAAACACTGTGCAGTAGGAAGCCAGAGGGGAGGAGAAAAGTGGGAAGGCCGAAAACAACTTGGCGAAGAACCACCGAAAAAGAAAGAAACTATCTGGGATGGCAAAGCTGGAGTACAGCTAGAGCAGGGATACATGAAAAAGTGGCATTAGGGCTTCATGTGCCAGTTGGAATAAAGAGGAGATGTAAGTTGCCTAGGTTGGTTGTATATTGTTTAACGTCCCGCACGGGAATTTTTCACTCATATAGAGACGTCACCATTGTCAGTGACGGGCTGCAAAACTTTATGCCTATGCTCGGTGCTTACGGCCTTTGAGCAGGAAAGAGTCTTTATCGTGCCACATCTGTTGTGACACAGGACTTCGGTTTTTGCAGTCTCTTCCGACGGACCGCCCCATTTTGTCACCTCTTACGACCAGATGGGATACCGAGGACCTGTTCTAACCCGGATCGGTATGAATTATGCAGGTAGAACGTATTGTTTAAATATATTTATTAATTTCCTGACTTCATGCCTGATACCTGAAATATTCTAATTTGATAAAAAGAGAAATGAACAAGTTGGTCAAAAACTCCTTGATAGACATACACATTGGAATTGAAATACTAAGCATAAGAACCACTGTAGCATTGCAGAATAGAACTGTGGAAGAACGCACTGAAACAAATGCAAATGACAACCACTAACAAGGACAGATACTTCAACATCAAACGTGATATACGGAAGCCTTATCCATTTAATTATCAATTCAAAAGCTCTTCTGTGAACTTAAAACATCAAATGAATTTTGAAATCATTAAGACGTGATTAATTTTTGCACAATAATTAAGAATACTATTATCATTCAAAGGTCATACTTATTGTTTTTAGAATATGATAATTGAATATTTCCAATATAGAATTAAGAAGCTGTTACGAATTAATTATTTATCATATGGAAGAATTTAGTTGTAACGATTACTTTAGGGGGGAATTACAGATTATATTTGTCGGGGCGTCACTGAGAAGTTTGTTCTATTTGAAGTGCGAAAAGCTCCGTATTCATTTAAATCAATTGAAAATTTCATTTAATGGAAATGATCAGGAAGGAAGGGGAATTGCCCTTCAGTGATGCACCAGACAGAAAAGATAATGAGCCTTGTGTAGACGAGGATGGCGTATGTAATGATAGGCACACAGGAAAACTGAAATGACAGATCACACACAATGCATTTCCGATCGACATTATCTCGTCAATTACCGGATGTAAATGTATCTGTTAAATGTAAAACTCATACGGTACCAATTTTGATGCACCAGATGCGCATTTCGACAAATAATGTCTCTTCAGTGATGCTCAACCGAAATGTTTGAAATCCGAAATAACAATGAAGTTTTAGAGCTATTATAGGGAACAACAGTGTGCCAAAAACGTGGAGTCAATTTCGTCTGAGGATAAGAGCAATGCGTGAGGGAGATAATCCTTAATTTTGAAATGAATTTCTAAATTTTATAACAGCAATTAAATATACATCCGTATTTTCAAGCTAGTAACGAAGTACTTAGCTACTGGGCTGTAGATACCCTCGGGGACTAACAGTCCATAAATAAAGAAAGGAATCGAATAAAAGAGATACAAGAGTCAAAAAATGGATATGCATATGTTGTGGAGGCCCTGCATACGATGTCTTATTTAGAAAATAAAGCAAACATGTCACTGTGCTGATTATACGAACATGCTGTACGACCAAATGAAGATCGATCTCACTATTCCTATATAGATTACAAAATTATGGGAAAGACGACACGGACCCTTGGATAGGCGTACGTCAGATGCCTAGGAGGAGTAAGCATCCCCTGTCGCCCTGTCACACCCACCGTGAGCCCTATATGAGGTAAACGGAGTTATTTGTAGTTAAAATCAGTGTGCCAAGAATAGCCTAACAATCGGTATGAAACAACTCAGCATTAGACCCAATGGTAGATTGTTTATAATGGTTTCAAAATACAGTCAAAACTTGTTTTAGCAGTCACTTGAAATCAGCGGCCACTCCCGAACAACGGCCATTCTTAATACTTAAACATGAAAGAATACGATTTCGTCATGACCTAAATAAAATATATGCATGCATAATCTAAAGTTATAGGTTATGACATTGTAACCCCCATTACAAATTTTTTATATTTATTTACACGACAAAAATCGCTTTTGAGGCCCCCTCCCCCCGAATCCATACTAAATGTGCATACGTACATGTACATGCATATCTCTGTTGTGTCTAATGATTTCAGGGCGTTCAATTAGATCATTTGTCACATATTTATCTCTAGGTGTCTTACGTTTATGTTTTTGTACATACAGTATGGACCATGGGTGTTGCATGTAATTTTCTTTGATCTAAAACACTTTTCTGGCCGGACATGACCTTCACTGATGTTTTGATTAAATCATCTCGTAATGTACGCGGTACTACATATCGTTAACACTCACATCGCATGGCTGTATTGTAAAGACTACCAGGAATTAAAAATTACCAAGGAGCGAGGAATTCAGAATTACCCCAATTCTGATTCTTCGCCCCCTTGGTGATTTAGAATATTCGAATTCCCAAAATTTGTAATTTGACCATAGGTTATAGCATTCTCTGAATGAGCGTTAAAAATGTAAAGGAAAAAAAAATCATTCTAATCTACATCACTTTGTTCTGACAACATAATTTTACTTTTTCATCTATTGTGATTCATGTGACGTAGGCAATGACATATTAAAGTTAGGATTTTCCCAACTTTATGCCCGATCCCTAAAGCTTACGACAATCAATGAAAATAGTTTTTAGTTATTTAAAGCTTTAATGTTTTAAACTGTATTTCAAAAACCACCCTGTAATATTTCTTGCAATGGTAATTTAGTAATGTAAACGTTGGCAGAGATAGGAATTTTAGACACCATTTTCCAAAATGCGTTTTTTCAAGGGTTTTAACCTAGAGGGGGTCATTGGGCTCTCAAATTATCCGATACCCTATCTACTTCTCATATCAAATGATTGCTGGGGTGTAAAGGTAAAACATATTGAAATATTTCAAAAATATGTAGTTTTTGAAATCACAATTTTCCGGATATGGTAGACTATGATTAGTCAAAATTTGGCTACCATGCGCGCATTTTCATCACTTTGAAACCAAAAGCATGGTTCAGTAGATGAAAAATTATTGAAAACAGTCAGTTACAATACATTTTCTTCAATTCATATGAAAGAAACATATTTCTATCGTTTAGATAAAGACAGTGCCTTAAAATCTATGTATATTAACATTGCTTGTTTTAAAGTGATGTCTTCTATTTTTAGAAGCTGATGTACTCTGGGAAAGGCCGCTAAACATATTTTTCTTCGGGAATTTGGTGAATATACATCTTCGACAAAATACATGCAAATGTTGATAGAAATCTGTGGGTTTTTCAGTATTAAGATGTGGTATAGGGAATTACTTTAAATATTTTGTGCTCTGTTATCATCGTTTGTCATTTTAACACATTGTTTAGATGGCCTCGCAGAATGTAAAACGGAAAGTTTTAACTTTGTCTGAAAGAAATCAAAGTGATTGATCTGGATAAAAAAAAGTTATATCTTCTCGCAAGACTGCAGCAGAATTGAATGTTGGCAAGATTGAGGTAAACAACATTTTGAAAAGAAAATCTGAATATCTGGGGGATTTTGAAAATAATGTGGATCCAGAACGGCGATGACACATTACGGGAAATGAATGTACATATGTATGATCAGTATTTTTATGAAATTCACCTTAGTCTGCTAAGTGTAATAAAGTTTATAACTTGTTCATATATTGATTGACTGGCTGTTTACAGGGCAAACTAGAATAAGAGGCCGCCTGTCATAAGTGGCCACTTTCATAACTTCCCTAAGATGGCCTCGTAAAACAAGTTTGACTGTACATAATTTATACATTAGTATGAAGTACATGAAACGTTGGATTCTGAGGATGACCTCCCGTTCTCTCTGTAATTTCAGCTTTCCTGTTTAATAATGAGCCTTTGATTTTACAAAATGATATCCTCCTCATAATATTATTGCATACAATGTTTCCGTTCCGTGTCTTAGCAGGATCCCGTTTTAAAGTTATATCCGAAACATATCGCTTTTTAATGCCGAAGGTTTTGCGAATGCTCCAATCACCGTATCAAGCAAGAGACATTAAACTAAGTAACAGTTGCTCCTTCGCCAAACGCTCGGTATTTATAAGTGAGAATCACAACTCTTTAGGATTTTGTATTGCTTATAGGAGTTATGAGATTGATCACTGTTCGTTATATTCACCATTCATTATGAAAAATATCAAGCAAGCGCCTGTGGATACCAACCCCATTTGCCTGTTTTGTCGTTTTCTGACCTTCTTCCGATTTTGACAGTGTGTTGTTTCACCAAAAATAAAAATACTGAAAAAGATTTGAATTGTAATCTAACCCCTTTCAAATTTTATTGTTTTATTTTGAATGGTACCTTAAACAAAGATTTTGTGAGCCTATACAACGAATTAAATGTTTTTGTCTCTCTCTCCCCGAAAACAACTAAAAAAATCTTCTTCTTTTTTCAACAATTCCTTCCAAACATAACTTTTTAAATCGAACTTGCTTTTAATCTAACGTGATGTTTTTAATCTAACGTGATGTTCTTAAGACAACGTGATGTTTTTAAGATAACGCGATGTTTTAAGCTTACGTGATGTTTTTAATCTAACGTGATGTTTTAAATCTAACGTGATGTTTTTAATCTAACGTGATGTTTTTAAGATAACGTGATGTTTTAAATCTAACGTGGTGTTTTAATCTAACGTGGTGTTTTAATCTAACGTGATGTTTTAAATCTAATGTTTTGTTTTAAATCTAACGTGATGTTTTTAATCTAACGCGATGTTTTTAAGATAAGGCGATGTTTTAAGCGTACGTGATGTTTTAAATCTAACGTGATGTTTTTAATCTAACGAGCTTAAGATTGGTTTTCGTTCTACACCTGGTATAATATACATTTATCATATTTCAAAGCGAAAGAGTCTGTTGTGTATAAAATGTTTGCCTAATTTGGGATCATATTTCTATTAAGTGAAGTTCGTGGCCGACCGGTTAGAGGATCGCGCTCAAAATCACACGGCCTCTCACCTTTGTCGGCGCGGGTTCGAATCCCGCTCGCGCCGGTAAGTGAGAAAGTCTCCCAGTTTACTTTCGAAAGGTCGGTGGTGTCTTCCCAGGTACATTGTATCTGGGTTCTCTCTTCCACCAATAAAAACTGGGCGCCACCAGATAACTGAAAAATTGTTGAGTGTGGCGGAAAACATCAAGCAATCAATCAACCGTATATGTACCGATGTCCTGAGGATTAGTGTTGAACCTGAAGAGATGCGGGGGAAAAAGATTGACACAGAAACAAAGGAAACACAGGTAAAGATTTTGACCCCAGTAAAAGGAACTAACAGATTTATGTTTTAATATACGAAATAGAAAAAAGGCTAACATTGTCCGAATGGAATTTAAAGGTTGTCTTATTAATCTAAATAATGAGATACAAGTATTTAGATTAGAAATAACCAGAAGTCCTCGGCTATCTAGGAATGGTGTTCTCCTGTTATGAAGTTTCTTTTAGTTGAAAAATAATAAATCAAACACAAAATGTTTAATTTGGTGACTTAATAAGATCATGAATTATCGTTGTTTTATACATTCCACACTCCCTGTTGTAAGTACACGCATGCACTGTATTATGTGTAAATACATGACTTTTTTGTGCGTGAAAGACGTTTTGCCAAGAGAGGTGGGAGAGGAATATAAATCCTGTGTGTTCTTTCTATTTTCTAACCATAGATGTCGCTGCCCGCTAACACCACTGCCATTGCCGAAATTTCAAATTCTTGTAAAACGCCTTATAAATCCCATACAAACATTTAACTTATAAATTGATGGAGCAGAATTCTAAGATAATATTGTTTTACTGCTGCCTGAAAGTTTGTTTTTTAATTGAAATAAAGCATATTTTCCAATTTTTGGTGTTACCTTAATATAAGATTGTATTACCGCTTGTAAACAAATTCCTAAAATTTCGATTTTAATAAGAATAAAGAATATTTTCTAGATTCTTTGGTGTTATCTTGGCTACAATAATTAAATTCTAATTCTTAAATTCCGTTCCATTCTGTTTTCTGATCCGCGTTTTAGCAACACTTTTTAAAAATCGCGACAGGCGTTAGCACGTAAAGGACCCATACTGCTCCGGTCCTGAGCACTGAAGTCCAAACTGATCAAGACTCGACCCTTGTTGAGAACAAAGGTATATTTATAACTCCATGAAAAAGCTGACTTTTTCAGTATGTAGGTCTCCTGGGTTTTTTGTTTTTTTAAATTTCCTAACCTTTAGTGCTAGTTTGACTGTGTTGGCTTTGCCTCAATTTAATTTTCGTTTCTATGTACAAATATTCTGTCATCCTGATGAAGGGAAGGGTCGTTCAAAACATTGACAATTCCTTATTGTTCGTGTTGTCGGTGATCTCCGTGATTTGTCATCGGCCGCAGGATCGACCGATCTATCTGTGGTCGTGTTAGAAAGTGCGCATGAGAAATGTTTTTCATTGTTTCAATAGAATAACATGTAAAAGTTTTAACTAAAGGAGTTTTCAAAATAAATGAATTAAAGTCTTGATTAATCCAATCAATACTTTTCATTATTATTCATAAGCATTAAGCAAATACAGGTATTATAAATCAAAGTACCCCCCGGCAGTGTGTAAAATCAACTCATTATGGATTTCAATAATTATAAACAAACTTTATTTGGCTCAGATATGTTGCAACTACAAATATCTATCTATCTATCTGTACGTCTGTCTACCTGTCTGTCTGTCCGTCCGTCCGTCCGTATGTATATTTCGGTTATTGGTATATGTTTAAAATCCACAACGTGAAAATCGGAGTTGCAGACTTGCACAGTATAGCCATATAACCAGTCCAGAAGATAATATATCGCCATGTAAAACCGGGTATGCCTTGCCATTATATATATTAATATAATGTGTGTGCGCGCGCGCGTGCGTGTGTGTGTGTGTGTGTAGTTACATCAATTTTTCCATCTTTGTATGACCTCGGTCTCTGTCCGGCAGCCGATTACATGACGATTGCTCCGAGGCTATGACGATTGCTCCGAGGCTATGACGGTTTATACGAAACGCTCAGTGTAGGTATGCTCTTAAGTAACATTCCCTTGTTTATTTTTGCTGAATATTTCATCAGGTCTTAAGAATTATATTAGTTATATCGATAGGTGTTAATTGGCACATACCTGGATTGTTGCAAAATACCGACAGTTACAGCTTGTATTGTTTAAAGTTCACAAAAACCTGCAAATAGGCCCATGATCGCAACATTCACCTGAGTCACCTTTGTCCTGATGTAAGATCTTTACCTTCTTTAATCCCATGACAATTTTTGACCCCATATCATGCCCAAACCTAGCCCCATGGAATTGTGATGTCACTGAGCTTAAATCAACACGAGGATGTCTCAATATCAACTACACGGCCTTACAGTTTTAAAATTCCCTTAATTCATAATTCATGTATTATGTACATGTAAAATTCTATCCCTGATATTAGTCCCAACCTAACCGAAGGGTTCATAAAAAGACCGTGTATTCAGAGCTTTGTATATTAATATAATTTAGTTTATGCAATATGTATAATTATATTTTTTAATTTCTGATAATTTTGATTCGCTATCTAAGTAAACAATGAATTTACTAAACTGAAATACTTATATGTTTTTATATTATCAATGGTTTTTAATAAGAAGAAAGATTATATATATTGACATGTAAATATTGAGGCTTCATCACACTCCCTCCCCAACCCCCGGATTATGATTTAAGAAAAATTGAAGTGCATTACCTGCGAATGCTTGCATATTAATGGTAATAAACCATGACGACCAGCTCTTAAGAATTTCAAAAAATCATCTTATACTGCCATATAAAAATGGTATCTCTAGTGTGACCCCCGCTACCCCTTGGAGGTAAGGATTTGAATAAACCGAAATCTGCACTACCTGAGAATGCTTGAATATAGATAAATAATGATTAATCACGGCCCAGCTGGTCTCGAGAATATTTAAAAATTTGTTTCTTTGCAAATTCCCATATGAAACTTTGTTGCCCTATTGTGGCCCCAACCTACCCCAGGGGCCATAAATTGAACAAACCTGAACAATCGCTATTTGAGGATGTTTAAGTATTAATAATGTCTAATCATGGTCTTGCTGTTATCGTTAAGAATATTTTTAAAGATTTTTCTGATATATCCTCACGTATATCTTGCCCCCAAATTTTAGCCCCTTTAACCCAATGGGGCCATGGTTTTATCAAATTTGAATCTGCGCTATCTGTCCACGTTTGTTGATGCTTGCATATACACATACTGATCGTAGCAGTGTTGTTCTGAACACATTTTCCCTCCACATTCCTCTAAAAAAAAATTGATCCTCTATTGAGGCTCCACCCTACCTTGAGGACTATAATTTGAACAAACTTGAATCTACACTAATTGAGGATCCTTGTATATCAATAGTGAGTGCAGCTATCGTTCCGACGAGCTCTCTCCAATGATTACACATTTGAGTCACGTGACTTTACTCCTCGTCAGCTTGTTTTCCTCAAATTCCATAGTTTGTACTGAATCTGCACTAGTGTATCTGTTGGTGACTAACCATGGCATTGTTCCCATAAACGTCCTCTATTGTTGCCCCCAGCCTATCCCCAGGACCATGATTTTTTTCATTCACCACTCATTAAGAAAGCCTTCAGACAAGTTTTATCTTTTCTGGTCCAGTGGTTCTTAAGAAGAAAATTTTAGAAGATGCCATCATATTTTCTCTATTTCTTAATGATCTTGCTTTCGAAAAGGGTCTCACTCTTCATTCCCATCCTCTTTACTCAAGGAAGCTTTATGGCAAGTTTGGTTGAGATTAATCCTGTTGTTCTGGAGAAGATGAAAAGTGTAACGTATACGGACGGCCAAACAGACGCCGGACACAACAGACGATAAGAAAAAAACTCAAACTAATGGGTCAGGTGAGCTAAATGATGAAGGCTGCTATACAGACTTATAACAAATCAATCATCTGAAAATAGACGTTATATTTTAATTTTATCATGCGCATTTATGACGTAGATACCGTCTCATCTTATAGATATAAATATCCTTTCAATTTGTCACGAATAAGCAATATTGTATGTTGAAGAATGAAATAATCAATCAATTCTTGAATTCTAAACAACCGTGCCTGGTTAAGAATTCAGGTTAATCACTAGCGACTGTGTTAGAAAGATGACAAATTGCCGAACAGAAGTTGAGAGCTCAGGTTTGAAAATATTTTTAATGAATATGTAAATTTCAACCTTGAACGTGTTCGCTTTTGTACAGAACAGCAGTTTAAATGATCTAATCTAGGACCTTTATATGCAGTTTATGTACCTCTAAAGTACACCACAAATGCCATATTTATTGAAGCCTTTCTCTCCGTCTTATCTGTCAATTTGTAGCAAATGAGACATGCTTAACTTTTAAACCTTGCTGTGGAGATTTATTTACAAATCAATTAAGTTTGTTGTACATCACTAAATAAATTTCTTGAACTTTTCTCTTTTTAAAATGCTTTTACTATCAGCTTATTGTGTTCAAGAGCATATATACAGTGTATTATTTGATCGTTTCGCGAAATGATGCAACTTTTCCGTACAATGAGTTAATACTTTTAATCAATATCTGAAATAAATTTTACGAAAGCGGATAAGTTAAAAAAAATTATCATTATATATTACGTGAAAAGATCTCAAAATTTGAAGAAAGATTGAAAAAAAAAAAAACAATCTTGAAATTACAAAAATACAAGATCATATTTTAAAAGTGGTCAATAATCTATTTATATCATATCGATAAACTGACATTTTTTGTATCATACATATATAAATTCATACAAGGAAACGTGGAGAAGAACAATAGAAAGAGAGAGGAAAGAACTAGGTTTTATTTACAGAGGAGGGACACAGATGAATGATTCTGTTTATAATTTGATGAATCGAGCTTAATTTAAATCATGTTTATGTTTTTTCATAACCATTTTAAGGAGGTATGCTACACTAGAGAAATTTGATGTAGATGAAAAGTGGAGGATATGTACAACAATATTTTGAAGTCGAAAATTTTCAAATTTACTTTATTTTGTCAAAAAATACAGTTTTAGTAGAAGGTAACCTGGAACAAAGAGAGAGGAAAGAACTAGGTTTTTGGGTCATGGACAGAGGCAGCAAGATCAGCCCAGGACAGAAGTAAATGGAGAGGACTTGTTCATGGCCCTATTCTCCACGAGGAGAGAAGGAATTAAGTCAAGCAAGTCACATACATTATTATATTTTTTTTATGTATCAGTTATCAGTGACTAGAGGTTGTATTAACAAGACACTATGACCTAATTTATAACATTTTATGACCTAAAAAAAAAAGATATGATCAGAACCTTAAAATGATGAATTAAGTAACGTAAATGTAACGTTTCCCTTTATGTGACACCTGATGAATGCGATACATCGAAAAACGTCTGTCAGATCTAAAAATAAAATAAATATGTAGTTAAGATTTTATTCTAAAAGTACATCTACAAGTAAAGAATGCACAGTTGCCATCTTTTTAAATTTTGATACCATAAAAGCATCTCGTAAAGATTGACAAAATTACAAATTATTTTCACACCATATAGTGCTTGATAAGTACCTCAGCATGATGTAAGGGAGGATCTACGTTCACTCAAATGTCGACAACAGTTTATTTCTAGGAATGGCTTTTAACCCGGCAAGCTGGTCGTTGTTGAAGTATCTGATGGCAGCTGTCACACTACAATATACGTTGGGAAACTTCCTCAGCCAACACCCCTTTATATCCGCCGTTCCCATGAAGCAATGCACTGATCTTTCCTACATTGTAAAACTTATACGTTACCAATTTTGATGCACCAGATGCGCATTTCGACAAATAATGTCTCTTCAGTGATGCTCAACCGAAATGTTTGAAATTCAAAATAACTATGAAGTTTTGGAGCTAAACATAGCCAAAAACAGCGTGCCAAAAAAGTGGAGCCAAATTCGTCCAAGGATAAGAACTATGCATGAGGGAGATGATCCTTAATTTTGAAATGAATTTCTAAATTTTATAACAGCAATTAATCATACATCCGTATTTTCAATCTAGTAACGAAGTACTAAGCTACTGGGCTGTAGAGACCCTCGGGGACTAACAGTCCACCAGCAGAGGTATCGACCCAGGGGTCATAATGTAAATCTTATACGGTACTAATTTTGATGCACCAGATGCGCATTTTGACAAATAATGTAATGCTTCTCCATCAACATCAGTGAACATCTGAACCATACACAACCCCTGTTGTTCCTCGCAAATGAAAGGCGAAGATAACGAACAGTGATCAATCTCATAACTCCTATAAGCAATACAAAATAGATAGTTTGGCAAACACATGGTTGGGTGGGCTTAACAAATCTCAGCATCTTAATGAAAACATCCTCCTGCTGAAGCCATTCAGTAGGTGATATGGTCCGGTCCAACCCACACTCTCCTAGCGCCACAACCTGTGAGTGATCCAGTAACTGCTAGAGCTTCTTCCAATATGAGTGTATGCTAGTGTGATACCGCGACTCTCCAAGGTCCTTGCAAATTGAAGGCACTGTCTGGATACGTCCTGGGTTTGCTGTAGACTATTACCCCTCCAACTATTCTCACTGGAAATTCTGGTTTATATGTGACTTGCTCCGACACACTAAACTCAAACAGATCTTTTACACTGTCCCTCCTCGTGTCCCCAGATCACCCAACATGTACGGTCCAAGTGGAATTGTCTGTCAAACACAGCTGATACACAACTATGTCCGGTCGCTTCTCTCTCGTCCGCGCTAGTCTCGTCCACCATCACAACCTCTTCTATAACTAACTCCTCAAAGACGGTCTGAGTCTTTGGATGCGTAACAGTGCTTGCGGCCAAAACAGGCCTATCAAGTGTAGTCTCCTGGTTTCTGGACGGCAAGTATGGTACCTCATTAGTGAACTTTGTAAAACTCTCCTGTAATGAAGGCTGCAATTGTCCAAAAGTGCCAGGATACATCTCCAGAAAATCAATACCGCAGGTGAGTTCACTGAATGCAATGAAAACTGTGTTGGTGTTAGAATATTCATCAGACCACAAACCTGTTTAAAAAGCTCATGATGGAGGGGATTCAGCTTGGGCGACAAAGTAATTTCCCCGGATGCGTTTACTACCTGAACAGCATCCTCGCAGGGCTGAAACAACTTAGTCAGAACGGCAACATCAGCAGAAATAATTCGGAATATTTCCGGCATATATCGTTGGACAGCGTGTCTCCGAACTCTTCGATCTAAGGAGTTGCACGTGACCAATGGGCAATATTCCACCAATGTTACCGACTGTCTAGACTTCCCCATTGGTGACTCACCACGTACCGTGAGAGAACGGGTTGTCTTGTTACTCTTCAGTTTCCTGTCTGGTGGTCGCAGGGAATATCCAGTCTGGTTCCGGTCTAGATTGCTTACTATGGGACTTCCTCTCTCCTCTAGTTCCCTTAATCTTCCCTCTTCTGTCCTTGCTCTCTTCACGTCTAGAACTCCCTCCTCTGGATCTTGTGGAAGGTCGTGATCTTCTTTCATCTGTCCTATTCTTCTCTTCCGGTCTCGAATTCCTATCCTCAGGTCTTATAGGAGGATAAGAATTCAAATGATGTAGAGGGTCTAGGTTCTGTTACAGTATATGGTTCCGTTTCCGGATTCATGTTCTCCCGGACCACTTGGATAGTAGGATCAACCTTAAGCCGAATGTCACGCGATAACCCGTTAATATACAACTTTGATGACTTTTGTTTCGTATGGAGCTTTTTACCATCCAACGAAGGAAGATTTCGGTCAATCCAGTCATCAGGTAGATCGCACTGACAGCTTTTACGGAAGTTGCCAATCCACCGGTTTTTGCCTAGTTTCTGAGCAAATTCGTACTGGAGGATGGCAGCACGTTTGAAGTCCTGGTTAGGTACCTGCGTGAGGGTGTTATAAAGGCTTTTGTATTCCACCAAAACTTGATTCTGGCTTAATCGTAGAATACAATTAAACAAACCCTCATCCTGAGGTCTTCAAACTTGTTACTCCTCCTCACAGCACTCTTCCAGGAGAGTTTCTGGGGGCTCTTATCTCCGTCAGACGTTATCTGAAATAGAAGAGTACTTTAAAAACAGTCAGGGTAGAGGTAAACATCAATTGCCTCAGCCTGATCGTTGGTTACACCAACACACCAGCCATGATATCATTCCTTGCATTCCTCACATTGAATCATAAATTCACCATTGTCGGGGCTACGACACAAACAAAATAAACTATCTGTTTTAGACGAGCATCCGACAATCTTACCTTCATGCAAGTCTTTCTTTTCACTGATCACCCATGCTGGCAGGTTTCTGTCATTACAGGACTTCATTCTGTCATGGTTGATTGTTTACAACTTTTCCCTAATTTTTACCTTATTTAGATAATCTGTGATCTTACGAATAACCAACCCTGGGCCCTTTCATTTTGGTCTTAATTTGGCACACTTACTTTTTGGAGTGGCTGTATCCAGTATGTACACGGAATCACCGAATATGAGTGAGTGAAAACCTTGAGGTCATAGTCACGTTTATCTAGGGCTTGATTGGTCTTCAGTTTTTCTAATAATAGCCTTTATTTATCCAGGATAACACAAATTAGCATATAGCTAGTTTCCATTGTGGTCCTGCATTAAAATATATACACAAACATAAAATTAACAACTAAAATTAGTATCTAAACATGAATACGATATAAAAGGAAAAGGGGGAAAATATAGCATAAGACACACCTAATTAGTGATAAAATTATTACCTAAATATGAATACATGACATAAAAGGAAAGAAGAAAAAATAACATAAGACACACACACACACAGTGTCATATCACAACTATATTTGACACACCTGAACAAAAAGAGGAAAGCACGATGTTTAAGTGCTACTTCTATGAAAATATTCCATCAAATACATAGCTTTAAAAATGCCAACCGAACCAGAGCTTCGAATATTTTGAGACAGTTTGTTCCAAAGGAATGCAGAAGAGTAGCTGTATGAACGTTTAAAATTTTCAGTTTTAGCTCTTGGTAAATATAATAAATAAGACATATAATCATTCGACCTGGTTTGGCGGCAACTCACATCTCTTGTATATTTAAACACGTTTAGGTAATTCGGCATTTGATTATTTAAAACTTTGAACAGAAAGACAACCTTTCTAAACATAAAATAATCCTTAATTTGTCCGTTTGCAGACGGTCTAAATGATGTAGTTTGTGCTTTATGGATTCTGAGTCCCTCGCAGAGCTGCCTAAACAGATTACTCTCGAAATGGTGCCTTGGGCGGTAAATATTTGGAACAGAAAACCAAATCGAGTAAAAAACTAATTCATTGCTGCTCGTGTGGTCTTCTCTGCACTCTGATTTGAGAGTGGTATGCATTCCACCCATTTGGTGAACTGATATTTTATCAACTCATTTATGCAGTCACTCGACTCAAGGTGGTGTGGACCTTAGCACTTCTTTACAAACAGACGTAATCCGCAGCGCTAGCACCAACACTCAACAATTTTGCAGTTATCTGGTGGCGTCCAGTTTTTTATTGGTGGAAGAGAGAATCCAGATACAATGTACCTGGGAAGAGACCGCCGGCCTTCCGAAAGTAAACTGGAAACCTTTCTCACTTACCGGCGTGGGCGGGATTCAAACCCGCGCCGACTAGAGGTGAGAGGCCATGTGATTTTGAGCGTGATGCTCTAACCACGCGGCCACGGAGGCCTCTCGTAAGACATTTGTACATCTGTTCTGTATTGCTTATAGAAGTTATGAAATTGATCACTGTTCGATATCTTCACCTTTCATTACATGTTTAAATGCATAATTTCTGTAAAATTGACTTTTCCTCCGTCGGTCAATTGAGTATGTAACCTGAGAAACAACTAAAAAATATCTCTAGAAATACAATCTAATGTCAACAGCGATAATTCACACAATCAAAAAGTCCTACACGCTGACAGAATATCATCGATCATAGTACAGTACAGATCAAAAACACGACGCCTCGCGGACTGCAAGGTCACGCTTTAGCGTGGACATATAAAAGTCGGTGTCTTTGAAGCTGTGGTTTCTGCGTATTCTATAACAGTTGTTAGGACCTTTCAAATTCAAGGACACATATACATGTACACACGTGTCCACAATCGGGAAATCGATCGATCGGCGATGATAGTAGTGTTAAAATACAAATTGAAGCGAACCAAAATATCGTGTATCAATACATTCAATGTTGGAGTGGGTGTATTCATTTTCCACCTTAGGGATAAAACCAAGAAATGTGTTTATGAGCTCAACAGTATATTCATTTTGATTATTTTAGTGTGCAAACAACCATTCATGCAGTTCAGATTTTCCCAAACTTTCAGTTATAAATAAAATCATATATTGATAAAAAAAAAAAAACCCAGATATTTTGTTGTGTATTTTCAAGAAAATTTGTCATAAAAAGTTTAAAAATCAAACTACACGCTATAGCATTTCAGGGTTTTTTTCAATACACATGGTGGGCAAACAAATGCACTTTAAGATAATATTGCACACTTTAAAATTCCCAACACTAATTGTTTAATTTTGTATTCCTTATGGGAGTTGTGAGATTGATCACTGTTCGTTATCTTCGCCTTTTCACATCTGAAAAATTCAGACCATATGACTTGTTTTGTAGATGGAATAAATTTTAGATATTTTAATGTCAATTGTTAATGCTTAAGAAATTACGTTGGTGGGGATTTTCCTAGATAATTTGCATAGAGCTCTAGGAAATGAATTTCAAATTTTACGCAAGATCATAGACAATTATAAAGATTGATTGATTGGATATTGTTTAACGTCCCTTTCGAGAATATTTCACTCATATGGGAACGTCACCATTGCCGGTGAAGGGCCTAGGCTCGGCGCTTATGACCTTTGATCAGGGAGATATCTTAATCGTACCACACCTGCGACCATAGAATTTGCGAAATGCTGACTTCAATCGAGACTGTTGAAACCCTTGTACCATCAACTTGTTTGTCAGTAGCTTGCCTCGATTTAAAAACTGACTATACGCAGAACAAGCTCTTGCGTATCGAATCATTTGAGAGATATAAACACTATATGCAGGTGATAATGGAATACTACTACATAAATATGGGAAGTTGACGATGGAGAAGATGAAATAATCCTGTTTGTCATACAGTTGAGTTGTCAGTTTGCCGTTAATTTATATTCAACTTTAAGGATCCTTTAGAATTTATTTTCCTTTTATACACTAATTTTTTTTAAATTCCATCTAAAAGTGAAATACATTTTACTAACTTAAACTGTTAAAAGAACACAACAAAACACAACATTGTTTTAATATACAATGTTCTTACTCAATACTGACGTCCATGATGCCTTAAATCATATACAGAAATATAAAAGATGAAGACAAAGTCGATATATTGTTCAATCATATCAATAGACATTAAAATCAAAGCTTTTTTAATAGAAAGGGAGAGCATGCAAAGGACCAGACTGGGCTTCGAACCTGCCCCCACCCCACCTCAATATATGGTCAGGTGCTCTACCAATCAAGCTAAACTACCTGGCCATCAGCGATCGAACCTGTCTGACCACCACATTCCTCCCACCTTGAAGATAAATCCAGGATCTATATCAGTTCCAGGGACTGATCCACAGCACTAAATGTAACAGAGAGGGAGAAAATGCAACAGACCAGACCAAGACCCTATATCTTGATCAGTTAAACAATTGATTTGGGGTTTACGTGCATATAAGGGAAAAAAAGATTAACAACTGTATGAAAAGTGAAGATAACGAACAGTGATCAATCTCATAACTCATAAAAAGATACAAAATAGATATTTGTGCAAACACGGACCCCTGGACACACCAGAGGTGGGATCAGGTGCCTAGGAGGAGTAAGCATTCCCTGTCGACCGGTCACACCCGCCGTGAGCCCTATATCCTGATCAGGTAAACAGTAATCCGTAGTCAAAATCAGTGAGCTGAGAACGGCCTCACAATCGATATGAAACACATCAGACAGCATTTGACCCAATGACAGGTTGTGTTGGCAAACTAGATCGAACGACCATAGAATTTGCGAAATACTGACTTTAAACGAGACTTTTAAAACACCTGTCCTTTGTAACATCAACTTGCTTGTCAGTGGACTTTTGCGAGAAGGGCTGACTTTTACAGTCAACGGCTGACTTTGAAGCATAATATACGGAAACCTTTTCGTGGCATATCTGTACATACATGAATAAGTGATGAACCGATGCATTGTACAGAAATGTTAGTTGTCGCGGTTCATTTCCATACTCGTACTGTTTCTGTAACAGTAAAGTCTATGTGACCTAATATCGCCATATATTCCTCTTGCACCCCCGCTCCCGTAAGGATCCAGGTTAGAATAGGTCCTCAGTACCCCCTTGTTTGTGGTAGAAGGCGACTAGATAGGGCAATACCGCAAAAACAGCAGGTGTGGCACGATAAAGATCACTCTCTGCTGAAAGCCCATAAGCGCCGAGCATAGGCCTAAATTTTGCAGCCCTTCACCGGCAGTGGTGACGTCTACATATGAGTGAAACATTCTCGAGAGGGACGTTAAACAATATTCAATCAATCCTGCACCCCCGGAGCCTTAAGGATGGAGCAAAAATTGATCAAAGTTAAAGCATCTTCCCTATAACCTCACAGGGCTCACGGCGGGTGTGACCGGTCGACAGGGGATGCTTACTCCTCCTAGGCACCTGATCCCACCTCTAGTGTGTCCAGGGGTCCGTGTTTGCCCAACTATCTATTTTGTATTGCTTATAGGAATTATGAGATTGATCACTGTTCGTTATCTTCACCTTTATAGGAGTTATGAGATTGATCACTGTTCGTTATCTTCACCTTTATAGGAGTTATGAGATTGATCACTGTTCGTTATCTTCACCTTTATAGGAGTTATGAGATTGATCACTGTTCGTTATCTTCACCTTTATAGGAGTTATGAGATTGATCACTGTTCGTTATCTTCACCTTTATAGGAGTTATGAGATTGATCACTGTTCGTTATCTTCACCTCTATAGGAGTTATGAGATTGATCACTGTTCGTTATCGTCACCTTTATAGGAGTTATGAGATTGATCACTGTTCGTTATCGTCACCTTTATAGGAGTTATGAGATTGATCACTGTTCGTTATCGTCACCTTTATAGGAGTTATGAGATTGATCACTGTTCGTTATCTTCACCTCTATAGGAGTTATGAGATTGATCACTGTTCGTTATCTTCACCTTTATAGGAGTTATGAGATTGATCACTGTTCGTTATCTTCACCTTTATAGGAGTTATGAGATTGATCACTGTTTGTTATCTTCACCTTTATAGGAGTTATGAGATTGATCACTGTTCGTTATCTTCACCTTTATAGGAGTTATGAGATTGATCACTGTTCGTTATCTTCACCTTTATAGGAGTTATGAGATTGATCACTGTTCGTTATCTTCACCTTTATAGGAGTTATGAGATTGATCACTGTTTGTTATCTTCACCTTTATAGGAGTTATGAGATTGATCACTGTTCATTATCGTCACCTTTATAGGAGTTATGAGATTGATCACTGTTCGTTATCTTCACCTTTCATATTGAAACGCTGTATGTTTATTATTGACAAAACCTTGATAAAATGATAACTTATCTGTTCGTTATCTTCACCTTTCATCTGTAAGAAAAAACTAAATGCATAGATCTAGGCCTCTACCGAAATTGTAAATTTTATGATCTCCGGGGTAGACGTACTGACTCCAAGGCGGGGCCAAACTTGGTATATATAATCTTTATGTGTAAACCATTTTTGAATGTTATTGATAACATAGATCTTCTTTAATACTTTGCCGTGGGCCTCTTGTTAGTTAGATATTTTAGATGAAATAATTCCAGTTCCATCCCCGATAAGTTCTGTTTTTATATGTCAGTATTGAAAAGATTAATCGGGGACGTGGACCAGAGTGATAACTTTCATAACGCACTAGGATTACTTTTCAATATTTACGTCCAATATTCGTGTTTATTATAAAGGAAGACCGAATACGTACTTTATATTGGATAGAATAAATAGATATAAAAATCAACGGGGTTCGCATTGACTGCTACGTAACATGGCTATCTTTAAAAACGAAATCTTTGAAGTTGCGAGTTTTCGGTTCACATGGGGATTTGATAAATGTTTGAACAAAAATATACTGGGGAAATATGCTAGGATGTTTTTGATATGATGCAAGAATACAGCGACCTGCGCCGTAAATCGAAGATTCTTATAAGGGGTGGATCTGTAGCTCTCTGGTAGGACGAAATATTTTCCAAGAGAGCTACAAATCTGCATTAGTGCAGATGCACATGTAATTCCGAATTGTCGGTACGCTTAGCATGCACTGTGTTGTGATTAAATAAACCGGTATAACAACTTCATACATTTTTATGATAAAAGAAAACGCAAAGCTCTTGCATAATAAACTTACATGTACATTCGATTTATCATGTTGCGATGACTTTTTGTAAAGTTTGAACATGAATCAATTTATCTGTGCGAGTTAGGATTTTACATCTACAATGTATGTATGTATGCAAAAATGAAATGAATTGTTTTTATTTTTTGATAATTGTCAGATAAATGAAAGAAGTTCAGGCGGTTTAAAACCTAACAGGCGTACTATAATAATATTGTAACGTGCAGTGATCTGAACACGCTCACCGTTGCTTAGAGAAATACTACCATATCACTAGAAACGCTACATGCGGCTCTCTAGCGAAGCAGTAGAAATTCCTTATATACTGTTCGCTACACTTCCTACGCTCAGGAAAGCTTCGTTCCGAAGCTTAGCATGGATCTTCTCCGATTGTTTGGCACCTCTTCGGCAAAGACATCCGCCGTTCACGACGACAACCGCCGTTGTCCCCGGACGAAACCCCGTCCGTACATGGATACAAAGTCTCAGAGATACTCTATCTGAAGCAGGTCTCTCACCAAACATCAGTCACTACCCTGCCATGATTTTGTAACGTGCAATGGTTTGAACACACTCGCCTTTGCTTTTGCGTGATCAAGAGAAATCACCAAAAAAAAAAAAAAGCTAGCTGAAGATCGAGGCAGTAGAAGTTCCCTGTATAAATGCTAACAAGTCGATATTACATATATTTAACGATATTGTGCTTCCATACCATTAGCAGGTTTAAATGTTGATTGTGAAAGTCAGCCCTTCTCGCAAATGTCCAGTAGTCAGCCTCGATTTAAAGGTATCACACCGGTAATTATTTTCACTATATATTACTATAGAGGAAAAAAATTCATTAAAAATCAGTTTACAGAATTGATGCCGAATAACGCAGTCAGAAACGTTCTATGTTACCTATCTCGTCTGCCGACACCAGAAAAACACCACCCTACGCGGCATTTTCGAAAATAAATTACCCGCAAACAAGACTACCCTCAAATCCACATGGTTTTTTTTTACATGTATGTAAACAGCCGGAGTACACCTCAGGAAGTAGCCTCAGCTACCAACAGCAAATAGTTCCTTTGTATACACTTGCTTATTTCTACAAATTACACAAAATTTCCTAATCAGGGGTGCAAAAATTAAGAGAAAAGAAGAAGAGGAAATGAGAAAAATCGCGACTTCATTTTGATTGGACAATTACCGGTGTGATACCTTGAAGACAACTGAATCTTCATCAAAAAATGTCAAATTTGCACAACAGGTGCCCGTTTCATTCATCAATAGTATACCCCATGCACATAGCGATCGGAGCAAGATAACTGACGTAACTGGTGATTTACTTCCCCTGGGGACTATCGTGATTTCTGCCTGTTTTATCAGTGAAATATGAGGCGCGTGTGGTACTTTTTAAATTGAAATAACTTTGTATAAAATCAAGATATTTCCGCAAAAATTGTTTCATTAGAAAGAAGAATGATGAAATTTGCTATTTCAATCACTTATTAATCCTAAATTTATTTATACATTTTTTTAAATTGCTAATTATTTCAAATTTCATATGAGTGAGATCTTTGGTTTTGTGAAAATCTTCAATTTTCGATACTATAATGGAATCTGCATCTGGTCAATTTGGTATCCTAGAAGAGCCCGTTAATTACGCTTAACAGATTAAACCCAGTTGATACTCACGGGTGATTAGTGTTTCAGATAATGGCCCGCTAATCTGTCAGGGGTTGTGCGTATTTAGCCTTCTTCAAAGCAGGGGTAACACATTAAGAAGACTAAATACTGATTAAAACAAATAAATAAGACTAAAGTCTGACGGGATAATATGACGTTTTAAAACGTGTACACAAATTATACAGAAATCATCCATGTAACTGTTCATTACAATTTTTTTTAGCTGAAACATTTCCTAAATTTTGGTTCCAAAGAAGATGTAGGCCAAATATCAAGGGTGCTAAGTATAGTGATGTTGAATTGCAAGTGTTCAAAATGTTCAAAACGGTAAGAATATCTAGTGACAAACTTAATATGCAGGACAGAACACAAATTTTTGGTCAACGCTTTAGAAGACGGCAATAGAATTATGGCCTACGCCGTCAGAGCCTTGGTATCCTGCTACGGAGGGGACTGTCGTAAATCGTGCCAGAAATATTGCTTCGCGTGTTGAGCCCTTAAAACGAATAATTTGAAATCTTCTGTGTTAAGGAGACATTTTGATGTTCATATGAGTGACCTTGACGGGCATTTACCATGAATTATCTGAATTTCTCTTTAGGACATAAAATTAAAAATAAAATAAAATTTCTAAACTCTACGCAGAAATACGAAATCTCTTAATTGGGTTAATTTACAATAAAGACATTGAATCAAGAAGTCATAGAGTTATGTGTGATGCTTATGAATGCCAAGGAAAGTCCATCTAACAGTTGGCGCAAGGTAGGAGGGGGGGTTATTGTGCAATATGCGTATTGTAAAATCGATGTGAAATTTTGATACGTCTTTTGGATGTGTTAAGTGTAAAGCCCGCCGGGGTATGCTATGTAGATGGGTGTTTATACAAATATTTACGATTTTCTAGCTGTATAAAGCAAAAAATACGTTGTTGATACGTATTTAGATGTAATTAATATTTCGCATTGTGTATTGCGTCATGTTTCTTGAATGGCCTATTAAAACACCGTTTTGTTTTTCAAACCTCTTGTTTTGATATTCTGTGCTGATTTTGAGCCGATGAAAAGGGAAAGGACTGAGAAAAATGGGAAATTGTGAAATTCACGACTTCCTTCAAGGTATCACACCGGTAATTATTTTCACTATATATTACTATAGAGGAAAAAAATTCATTAAAAATCAGTTTACAGAATTGATGCCGAATAACGCAGTCAGAAACGTTCTATGTTACCTATCTCGTCTGCCGACACCAGAAAAACACCACCCTACGCGGCATTTTCGAAAATAAATTACCCGCAAACAAGACTACCTTCAAATCCACGTGTTTTTCACATGTATGTAAACAGCCGGAGTACACCTCAGGAAGTAGCCTCAGCTACCAACAGCAAATAGTTCCTTTGTATACACTTGCTTATTTCTACAAATTACACAAAATTTCCTAATCAGGCGTGCAAAAATTAAGAGAAAAGAAGAAGAGGAAATGAGAAAAATCGCGCAAGGAAAAAAATATTTCTTTAAATATATGGAACTACAATTGACTAACTTCATTTTAATTGGACAATTACCGGTGTGATACCTAAAGTAATACTCTACATCGTCATAATGGCTGACTTCCTTTAAAAACATGGATGAAAACAATCGATATCAGCAATATTTGACTTTTCCTTTTCCATTTAAATACCTAGCAGAGTAGCTCAGTAGGTTAGAATACCGACTGCTCAGCTGTAGGTCGCAGGTTCGAGTCCAGCAGGGGTTTTAAATTTGTTCCAGGTTACCTTCTACTAAAACTGTATTTTTTGACAAAATAAAGTAAATTTGAAAATTTTCAACTTCAAAATATTGTTGTACATATCCTCCACTTTTCATCTACATCAAATTTCTCTGGTGTAGCATACATCCTTAAAACGGTTATGAAAAAACATAAACATGATTTAAATTAAGCTCGATTCATCAAATTATAAACAGAATCATTCATCCGTGTCCCTCCTCTGTAAATAAAATCAATGTGGAGAAGCTGCGGTCATTTCAAATATGAATACGCAACATCACGGCCATCACACCAATATTTTGGAGACATCAATGTGAAAAATTTATTTAAATTATCTTTAACCGCACGCTTAAAGATTATTTTAATTGGAACTCAACGACTGGTTAAACTGCAGAACAACATGGTGTATTTATCTGTCAAAATGAAAGATACATGTAATACAATTTACCATTTTCAGACGCCACCATATTTGGATGACCGTTACTTAAGTTACATGTACCCCCCCCCCCCTCCCCCTACCCCCGCCTGAGGGATGCAGTGATCACGAAATTCACAAAATTATTTTCCCTTACCCTAAAAATGTTCATTCAAAAATGGTTGTGTACTTACAGAGAAGAATTGAACTAGACAACATTGTAATGATAGCTATTGCAATTATGTAGGTCATTTGGGTGTGTGAGGTGACCTAAAAAGGGGAACATTTACAGTACCCGACCGTAAGTGAGGCAGATTTTCATTTTTTTTTTTTACTATATACTTTATTGAAAAAAAACCCCACTTATTGCAGGGCTTCACATGTTATGCTTCACATGTTATCCTTCACATGTAGTGCAGGCGCGGTAACTCGTGAAACACGCGGAATATTTATTTAAGGAGGTACGTTACATCGTCATAATCAGGGGCGGATCCAGGAATTGTGGTTACGGGGGGCGCCACTCTATGAGGCTGGGGGTCGCCTTAAGGCCGAAAGTGGGTCCAGGGCGCGCTCCTGGATTTTACAAGTTTTATAGAGCTTGAAATATGTCTCCCATTTTGTCATTTGTACTTTTTCTATCATTTTTTATAAGGTGAAATTAATAAAAATGACGCAAATTTTAAGGGTTTTTGGAAAAAATTAAGTTCTCCCAATAAAGTATTTCAAGAAATCAAAAAGATTTTGTTATTCATTTCTCCGGGAGTGAAAGAAGTCATTGCTTCTTTTATCGTTTAGTACATTTTCCTAAACAAGATACCACGATTTACCTTAAATCTGAAAATTTTAAGGGGGGGGGGGGGGGGGCGCCGGCTGCGCCCCCTTAAATCCGCCACTGATAATGGCTGACTACCATTTAAAACATGGATGAAAATATAGATATCAGCAATATTTGTCTATTTGTTTAAAAAAATCATCGCCTAGCCGAGTAGCTAAGTAGGTTAGCACGTCGACTGCTGAACTGTAGATCACGGGTTCGAATCCAGCAGGGGTTTTAACTTTTGGTTCAGATTGATTTCTACTAAAACTGCATTTTCACTTTTAAAATTTAATGGTACATATCCTCCACTTTTCATCCATATCAAATTATTCAGGTGTACATGTAGCATACCGCCTTATTTACCTAGGGTTTACTAATATTCAATTAAACTTAATTCGTCTGTTGTTGTCAACGTAACATCAATCAATCAATCATTACATCAAATAGATGTATAATCATGTCTTCTAACAATACAGATAAAAAAGAAGTTTAATACTAGTAATGGAAATAAATAATGACATTTTCGCACTTGAGATACGAAAAAATTCATGACATCAAATATGAAAGTTTAAAAGGAAAAATTAGGAGTAATGTCAATTTCTAAAACTTTCACATAATTTTCAAGGTCTTGTCTGAAAATTTAAAATGGAACTTAAAAAAGCGGGGGCTAGAGATCAAATGATTGAATTATTCGAGAAAATACAGATTTTTTAATACAAAATTTCGAGTAGATTAATTTAAACTTGTTAAAGAATCAGTGTTCTGATTGGAAAAAAAACATATCAACCAAATCAATGAATTACAACATTTGAACTAGTTCCAAGTATCAACTAAAACTGAAATACATGTATAGGAGTATGAAAATAGAAGATATATTGGATGACACAGAAACTGTAATATCATGCAGATTTAAAGCTTTTTTAATTAATCAATCCTTCCGCCACAAAATATTGTCATTGCCAAACCCTTTCAAAAGTTGAATGGACACACTTTTGTTTTCAATTGAATGGAGTTCAGTAATACGCCGGTTTCGAGATACGTCCGAGTTATTTCCCTTTGGAGAACTCTCGTACATAGTAAGGCGCGAAGGAATTTGTTTACACGCGGGAGTGGGACAGATACATGTATGCATCACTGTGTAAGTGAATGTACTCAGTAAGTTTCTCATACGCTGTTTGATCCCCCGAATTCAACTGAAACACAAACTAAGTAAGTAATAAGTATTTAGGGAGTAATTAAATGCATATAATTCTTATCCTATCACGTTATTTCATTGGTCATAAGTACCATATCCAAGATATTTGCAAATATGACATTGTTTGTACGTTTCCACTTGGGTAAAACATTTCTTTCGATAGTATTTAGTATTTCCCACATTTACATATCTAAAGAGAAGCCGCTTTTAATACATTTCATCGTGTTCCTCGTTGGCTGTATATCCACGCTGTCCCACTTAGGCATTCAAAGTTGCACTAAACGCACCACCTATACAGAAGAGTTCGTATCTCGAAACTGGCGCATTGGTATGTAATATGTTTGCGCCATTAGGATCAGTATTGAACCAGTAAATGCTTTGCTGTAACATTCCGCGCAGTTGTGCTCAAAAGCTCAGGCGCTACATGCATGAAGCTGTGTTTGTATATTTGCCATCTTTAAAAAGTTGGCAACATATCCTTTTCCTTTGGATTATTGTTTAAATTAACCTATATTCAGTGAAAACAATACAGATTTTCTACTTTGAACCATTAATTTTGACGTCACATGAGGGTAGTACTACCTTAAAATCAGAGAGCAGAGAGTCCTTAACAACAATACAGAAGATGCTCGCTCTTTATTGATAAATACGTATTAAATGACAACATTTAACATCATGAAAAATGAATTCACAATATACACAAATTTCAGAAGCGCTATACATGTAGAGATTAAATTCTTATCATTGAAAAGTCATAAAATAACTTATCTTACAGTCAGATGGGTTTACACGTACATGTAGTTCACATGAGCTGAAAGCTCAGGTGAGCTTTCCTGATCATTTTTTATCCGTCGTCCATTTGTCTGTCTGACGTCCGTAAACTTTTTAAAAAACATTTTCAATTTCAAGATCCACCGGGCTAATTTCAGCCAAACTTGACATAAAGCATGCTTGGGTAAAGAAGATTGGAAATGGAGATAATCCAGTCAAAATTTTGTTTCAGCTTTCAAAAGTCTCCATTTCAAAAACCACTGGGCCATTTTCAAACAGATTTGGCACAGATCATCCTTGGGTAAAGGGGATTCATGTTTGTTCAAATGAAGGACCATGCTTTTTGCAAAGGGGAGATTATCAGAAAAATGAGAAAAGAAATACGAAGGGGACATGTAAAATATTCTCAAGAACCACTAGGCCAGAAAAGTTGAAACTTACATAGAAGCTTCCTGACAAAGTGAAAATTCAAGTTCTCTCAAAATAATGGCCCCGGGGGTAGGATGGGGCTATAATAGTGGATGAAAATTTTACATGGGGATATATAAGATTAGTAAATGTTTTCAAAAAATCGTCTTCTCAAGAAAAGCAAGACCATAATTAGTCATATTAATATGCAAGCATTCCCAGGTATCGTTGATTGAAGTCATGACCCACAGGGTACGATTGGGACACAATAGAGGATCTAATTTTTATATGGGAATGCATAAGGGAACATCTTTAAAAATTATTTCTCAAGAATAGCAGGACCATGATTAGCTATGTTGATATGCAAACATCTTCAGGTAGTGCATCTAAGTTTGTTCAATTCAGGAGCCCCAGAGTCTGATATGGGAATATACAGCAAATTAAAACAAATTCTTTTCAAAAATACAAATGCTCCTCGGCTGTGTTGATTCAATTTCTTATGCCCACTTGACTGAAGTCGGAGGGGGATTCTGTTTTGGTTGTGTCTGTCGGAAACTTGAACCTTGCTCATAACTTTTGAATGGTGAGTGTTACGGCTCTCAGATTTTATATTTGTATTCCTTGTGACAAGACCTTTCTTTTGGTTTTGATCTTATTACCTGTACCTTTGAGTTTGACCTACTTTTATGAAAAACTAACCTAGACAATATTTCCTAAATTATTTAAGGTAGAGCTTTCATATTTAGAGTCTAGATTTCTTATGGCAAGAAACATTATTTGATGTCATAATGTTTGACCATGCGACCTTGGTCATGGCTTAAAGTTTAAAACTTTAACCGTAACAATGACCTTGGATTTTGACCCGACTTTCGAAATTTTAACCTAGGCATTGTCTTCAGAACTGTTTAAGACAGGGCTTTCCTATTTTGTAGATCAGTAGATTTTTCATGGCCTATCATTTCATACCATGATTGTTTATCTCGTGCCATTACATCATGGATATGCCATGATCATATGGGTCTAGGTTGGGGTCACAATATGGGATAGATTGATTGATTGTTTCACGTCCCATCGAGAATTGTTCACTCATATTGAGACGTCACCGGCTTTAGGTGAAGTACCACAAATTTAGACTAATGCTTAGCGTTCAGGGCCGTAGCAAAGAGGGTTTACGGGACCTCCATTTTTATAGTCATATCCGAAAGATCCGTGATTCTCACTTCTAAATGCCGAGTGTTGGCGAAGGAGCAATCACTATCTATGTTAACGTCTTAGGTTTGATGCGGACATGACACGAACGGGGCTCAAACTAACAACCTCCCGGTTACGAAGTGAACTCTCTACCAATGAGCTACCGCGACCGGTCAATATGGGGTCAGAATTCTTCATGGGAATAAAAATTGCCAAAATACCTTTTAAAACTCACAATAGCTGAATAGCAGCAGGGCCAATGTAACTCAGGTGAGCGATATGGCCCATGGGCCTCTTGTTTCATAATTCAACGTAAATACAGGGGCACACAACACATGAAAAGAGCTAATAGAATCTTGCTATATCTGATTGTAATTAAGTATATTTAAGGTTTTTCCTCCTAAAGATAAGTGTAAAAATGATATGACTGCACAGTGATTTTAGTCAATGGCTATGTGTCTCTTGTGTAATATTTTTGGCAAGCAATGTAAGGTCACGATGGAACAAAGCCTGCGCATGTTAGCCCTCGACTTCTTTGGGTCAAGATGTCTTCTCAGCAAGTAACATATCAACAATATAATCTTTTAATAATTATTTCAACGACTACAATAAAAATAAATATGCCTGAATCACAGAAATTACGAGTGTTGTTCGATATGCAATGTGTATTGTACGATATCTCAAAAGCATTCGACTCAAATAGTGAAATGAACATTACATCCCTTCAAAGTATTCTCCGCGGTTTGAAATACAGAATTTCAATCTCTGAATCCATTTCCAAAATGCGTAACGGTACGCTGATTTAGGTAGACCTCTGAGGCACTGACTGATGGCTGAGCCAAGGGCTTGTCGGGACCTGTAACGACGACCGGATAAGAACTTTCTAAGTTTTGGAAAAAGCAAAAAGTCGCATGGGGCTAGATCTGGAGAGTATGGTGGGTGTGGCAAGACGGTAACCTCCTCCGGCTTAAAAAATTGCTTCACAAGCTCAGATGTATGTGATGAAGCATTTCATGAAGTAGAAGAACATGCCTAAATCCTGACACAGGGCGTCGTTTATGATAATATTTCTTGAGCTTTTTTAGTGTAACATCTCTGTAATACCGACCTGTAACACTTTTTCCCTTCGGCACCGGAATTTGTACGGCTATACCATCACACGAGAAGAATATGCAATAAAAACCCTTCTTTGTGTTTATGGTTCTTTTGGCAACTACAGGCTTTCTACCCTGTTTATTTAGCCATATTTTGTTTCCAATTTTTCTTATTGGTTCGAAATAGTGAACCCATGTTTCGTCACCAGTAACAATGTTTGCAAGTTGTCTTTGATTGAATTTGGGAAACATTTTGAGCAATTGCTTAGCGGTTTGTATCTAGTACCCGTTTTTTTTTGTTTTTTTTTGGCCATCTGTCAATATATGCGGTATCCACCTGGCAGAAATCTTTCGTACTTTCAAAATGAAATGCACCCGCGATAGTGATGTGCGTTATCGCGCTGTGGCACAATACACATTACATATCGACCAGCCCTCGTACATGTGCTAACTGGCGTATGTGCATTGTTAAATTATCATTTCACACCGGGGACGAATACGTGTTGCTAAATTTACATCACATACCAATGAACGGAACATGTTAATTATTATATCAAATCGGTATCGTTTGTATAACCTTTCTGTTGAAATCTGTGTGTGTGTGTTTTTTTTGTTTTTTTTATTTTTAATTTTTTTTTAAATTTTTTTTTTTTTTACATGTCATTGAATCCTTGGAAAATTAGATTTGGCATAAATCAACTTCAAACTGCATTGAAATTACTCACATGTACACAAAATAATCACCAGGCGCGTGGTATTAGGGTGCCCCCTTCTGTTATTATTATCAAATGCAAAGTTTTTTTTATATTCACGTGCAAAGTGCAATCTACAGCCCCCACCCCCAACTCCCAATTGGAAATGAAAAATTTATATCAGGAATTTAGCCGAATGATATCACCCCTTTCTCACCACGATTTAGGATTTAGATATTTGGACTTTTCTGCTTTGACAAGAATTTTCAGACAGATGTGAAGTCGACTTCGTCTCCGGATGCACAACCTCCCACCTTTGGAAAACGATGGTATTTGCCTGATTATATTAGCATATACTTTAATCGTGTTTTAGTGCCGTATATGTGTGTGTGTGGTGTGTGTGTGTGCGTGTGTGCGGAATGGGGTGGGGAGGGGTGGATGTGGTTGGGTGTGTTTACCGATTCCCAATAATATTTGTATTGTAACTTGTATTGAGATCAACATCAAGTACTGCTGTAACCATCCCCCAACCCGGCTACAGTTTTACAAAATTGTACATTCTAAACCGTTCTAACTTCATAAAATTGAAGAAACTAAACCCAGCCTTTATACTG
>NC_079173.1:4727391-4997391 GCF_947568905.1 Ostrea edulis | reverse complement strand
ACATTTACACACCTGTCACAGATACACTCAGTTACACACCTGTCACAGATACACTCAGTTACACACCTGTCATTGATACACACAGTTACACACCTGTCATTGATACACACAGTTACACACCTGTCATTGATGCACACAGTTACACACCTGTCATTGATACACACAGTTATACACCTGTCATTGATACACACAGTTACACACCTGTCATTGATGCACACAGTTACACACCTGTCATTGATGCACACAGTTACACACCTGTCATTGATACACTCAGTTACACACCTGTCATAGATACACTCAGTTACACACCTGTCACAGATACACTCAGTTACACACCTGTCACAGATACACTCAGTTACACACCTGTCATTGATGCACACAGTTACACACCTGTCATTGATACACACAGTTACACACCTGTCATTGATACACACACTTACACACCTGTCACAGATACACACAGTTATACACCTGTCACAGATACACACAGTTACATACCTGTCACAGATACACACAGTTACACACCTGTCATTGATACACACAGTTACACACCTGTCATAGATACACTCAGTTACACACCTGTCACAGATACACACAGTTACACACCTGTTATAGATACACTCAGTTACACACCTGTCATTGATACACACATTTACACACCTGTCACAGATACACACAGTTACACACCTGTCATAGATACACACAGTTACACACCTGTTATTGATACACTCAGTTACACACCTGTCATTGATACACACAGTTACACACCTGTCACAGATACACTCAGTTACACACCTGTCATTGATACACACAGTTACACACCTGTCATTGATGCACACAGTTACACACCTGTCATTGATACACACAGTTACACACCTGTCACAGATACACTCAGTTACACACCTGTCACAGATATATGACCATAAATGAAGTACAAACTTTTACCTGTCGCATATGCACGCTATACCCCAAAGACAGGTGCTATTGTTTTTACAGGATTTCCTCGTCGAATCTGTTTATGAAATAATAATGTAGAAATTTAATAATCTTTTAAAAATGGCATGATTGTTGACAGCATATGCGGATTTGTATCATAATGTTTTAAATTTTGTGAATGTTTTCTAAGTAATAAATTTTGCAGTGTTATTTATATTTATGTATGTAAAGACTGCGCACTGTGAAAGGAGTTATGGAATTAAAAGTATATTATGTATTTAATGTATTTTACAATGCAAATGAAAATATCAGAGAATTTTAGTCAAAGACTAGCATTTATGCATAAATATTTAGTAACTTTTTGCAATTGCTAGTCTTGATCTGTTTCAAATTATTCCATTGTTAAGGTCTTGAAATTTTTATTTGGCAAAAAGAAGTTGAATTTAACGATAAAAGAATAAACATCTTGGTAGAACTGTTTCCATTAGGAAACACACACTAGTTACATCCTCTTTTTACTAAAAAATAACATGAGGTCTGGAACAATCTAGTTCAATTTTATACACAACACTGTCCCTCTAACTTTTTTTTACAATGACCTTGTAATCTAAATAACCGATACCGTGTGTATTCCTCACTTTTTATGACAGTAGTAGTGAGATGATGAAAGTAAGATTGATAACTATCAATAAAGAAACTATTTAGTGAAGTATGAGCATTGATAATAAAAATAAACGCCCCCTTTCTCTCCACGATTAAAGAAAATGAAGTTTAAGGGGGAAAGTTTTGAGGCAATCGTTGTAGAAGACTTCAACCCACCATCTCCCCCACGAATTAGTATTTTGAACATTTAGCTGAAGTTCGATATTGTTTTTGATTAGCTTGTCAAAAGTTCTTGAGAAGATGACTACCAACTTTCTTCCGGCTGGCCCCACATTGCAAAAAAACGATGAAATCTAAGTGAAAAATCATGGAATGATTCATGGGAGGTCAAGGTAAACATCTCTATAAGAGTATAATGAAGTACTGTATCCAGGGAAATATTCACCCCGTTTTATTTTCGCCTTTTTCGCCTTCGTTGCCAATGGGTGAAACTGCTTTCTCTCTTAACACAACTGTCAGGGCGAAATTAACACGCAGTCTGCAAGTGTAGACAGGCGAAAATAACACGGGCGAATATAACCCTATATACAGTATTTATGAAACATGTTGGAATTTTAGGATTAAGTCCATTCCACGAGTCCTTATGTGTGTGTGTGTGTGGGGGGGGGGGGGGGGGGGGGGGGTGTCTGGCTCTGATTGATAGTAATTAATCTTATCCAACACGTTATTTTACTGAAAAACCTATCATGAAAGGTGAAAATAACGAACATTGATCAATCTCATCAATCCCATAAAAAACATAAGATTCAGAGTAGGGCACACCCGGATGTCTGAACACACTAGAGGTGGGGTCAATACCTAGGAAGAGTACGCATTCCCTCCCACACCCGCCATCTTGATCTGGTAAACGAAGTAATCCGTATTCAAAATAGGTATGTAAAAACCAGTCTAACAATTGGTAGGAAACACGTCAGACAGACTTCGAAGTCTTAACAAAAGGTTGTAATTGCAAAATACGATCATTTTAAAATTACGTGGAGGGTACTGATTCCAATTTGGCTATGTTGAGTCTTCTGACTACAGAATGTGAACGTATAAAAAATACCACGTGCCACCTATACAAAGAACATACCTTTTGAAGACTCTTGATCACACCCAGTGCAATTGTAGATCCACGCGATGTTAATGAAATAACTGAAATTAAAAGTATAATAATTTCTATTTATCACATGTTCACGCTTTTATCCAGTCGATACCACACATTACATAAATTATAATTATTAAACTATGGTTTCCTACACCGTTTGTGACGTCACAAACAAACGTTTACATGGTCTGATTACAAAATATCAGGAAGCCAAATTCTCAACAATACAGTAATTATCGTAAATGAATAACCGGGTGGGGTGGTGGGGGTGGGGTGGGGGTGGGGGTGGGGGGTTAACATGTGATAATAAGAATCTCCGATGGCTCGGGGATTGAAAACAACCAACTCGTTGAATATACATCATATCGAACCACAAACCATGGAAGATCCATTATATCATGATTTTATTCTATTGATGTCATAACTGTGAATATACAGGTATATTCACTCTGTCATATACTAAGGTCTCAGGACTTCTTCTCAAATTCTCCACTCGTGTAGTGTAGATTATTAACAGTGACACTAACACTCGTGTAGTGTAGATTAGTAGTGACACTAACACTCGTGTAGTGTAGATTAGTAGTGACACTAACACTCGTGTAGTGTAGATTATTAACAGTGACACTAACACTCGTGTAGTGTAGATTATTAACAGTGACAGTAACACTCGTGTAGTGTAGATTAGTAGTGACACTAACACTCGTGTAGTGTAGATTAGTAGTGACAGTAACACTCGTGTAGTGTAGATTAGTAATAGTAACACTAACACTCGTGTAGTGTAGATTAGTAATAGTGATACTAACACTCGTGTAGTGTAGATTATTAACAGTGACACTAACACTCGTGTAGTGTAGATTAGTAGTGACACTAACACTCGTGTAGTGTAGATTATTAACAGTGATACTAACACTCGTGTAGTGTAGATTAGTAACAGTGTCACTAACACTCGTGTAGTGTAGATTAGTAGTGACACTAACACTCGTGTAGTGTAGATTATTAACAGTGACACTAACACTCGTGTAGTGTAGATTAGTAGTGACACTAACACTCTGTTTGTTTGATATTCGTAGGATTGGTTAACTATATATCGTTAACCGATTGGTGACTGTATTATCTGCCATAATACTATCCATCTCATTGCGATCCAGCCTCACCCTCCAACACCTCCCAAATGCACCAACATAGTGAAGTTGAAGTGTGTTGTAGTAACATTCCATATGCTCCGTATGGGACGTATGGGTTGTCCCATGGTTTAAAAATAAATAAATATAAATAAATAAGGACCATCGTGTACCAACACGTCTGATGACTGCGGTACTGTCTTTTGATGGCCGGACACATACATGTGATGGTCGTATGTCATAAATTATAATGAAATAAAGAAGTAACTTATATTTATAAAAACTAAATAAAAAGTAAAAATTAATGAAATAAATTATAATTTTTATTTATATAATAATTTTAATAATGATTTTTATTTAATTTATTTCTTAAGTATATTAAAATTTAAAAAATATAATAAGTAAATATAAAATTAAATATTTAAAATATTTGTTATTTATTTGGATTCTAATAGAAGTTAATAATAATTAGTAATCGCACGAGTCTCCGTCCTTCGTCCAATTCAAGATACACCGAAATAAATATACCATAACTATTACATCATTATTAATATTAGTAACAGGTGATAGTAATATGGATGTAGGTATGTATATACATGTGAAATAACTAAAATATATACAGAAAAGAATTAGGGTAGGGTCGCCAAAGAAAATTTTGATAATAGAGTGCCACTAGTTATTACTTTGTTAATCATAAATTATAAAATTATGCCAGACAACAATTTTGAGATCGTCATCAGGCAAGAATTTTGAGGTCGTCGTCAGGTGCTACACCTCAGACCCTGTACCATGTTTCTGTAACTGGATCCAGCTCGTAGCACGACATGGCTCCATAATTCTTATTCGATAGTATGTATTATGTGTATAAAACTGAAGATGTATAATGTAGTAAGTGGTGAGTTAGTACTTATGATAAAATTGTATGATAGATAAAATACCAACCATAAGAAGTGGTATACTTAATTACATAACATATAGATTTGATTAAATAATGAAAATACAGAATAGATGCAAAATCACAAATCGCACACATCCAACAAGCTTACATATATTAAATATAATAGTATGCAGCAGGCCTGCATACATACAAACTGCGACATTGCATCTAAATGTTCGTCATAAAAAGAAGTTTACAAAATACATACGTATAATAACATACCTGGATTTTATGTATATTTGCATATACATATACATATAATATACCGGGATTTGATGTATAGCTGCATCTATATTTTAACTACATGTTTATATAAACTAAAACGATAAAAACGCAAAGTTTATATTCCTAATATTAATATGCTACGATACTTATATATGTAATTGTTTACATACTAATAAACATATAGTTATACACGATAGAAAACCCGAATTATATGCTTAGATGTTTATATAAGTATAACACATGTAGTTGTTTCTATATTAGTAAACATATAAAAATTTAACATTAGAATAATGAAGCTTAGTGGTTTTCATACTTATAAACATACGAAACTGTTTACATATTTGTAAACATGCACGATAAAACCTTAGTTATACATATAAGTAAAACTTTTTACTCACCAACCGGAAGGAAACTTACGAATGATATTGGAAGCTATAAATCATGCAAATTAAAGATGGCGAATGAATAGATTAGTTATGTGGCAGCCGCTGTGAAGACGCTCATACAACGTAATTTGTGACGTAATTTGTGACATTGTGACGTTTCATCCGCTGAAATCGCTCATACAACGTAATTTGAGATATTGTGACGTTTCACCCGCTGAAACCACGGTACGCACTGATTCTCATATAAAACAGCAAATTGAAACTTTGAAAAGTTGAAAAATAAACTTTGTAGAATGTTAATTTCTATTATTTTTATGTGTTGCTGATTATATCGTAGATTCTTACTAAAAAGATCTGCAGCTCAGGACGAACAGAAAAAAAGTTATGGTTTCTAAAATGGAGTACTATAAAATGCCAGAAGTAATTTACGAGGCCATTTTGTATTGTATTTAGCATGATATAGGAAGAAAACCCAATATAAGATGTGAAAATGTTTTAATGAAATCAAAAGACAACATTTTAAACTATGCAATCAAATCAACATAAACCAACATTCAGTGACACATGTATTAATATCTAATTCTTTTGTAATCATGAAAATTATTTCAAAAGAAATATGTTTTGTCTAAACTTTGCACAAATTTTTAGAATAGATAATGAAATAGTTTACTTACAAAGAATTCTTTTCATACACTCTTCAATACTTTTGCTTCCCGAATTTTAAATGATAAAATGTATAGCATATCTCTGAAACATTCAGTAAAGGTGTATGACTTTGATTTCGCCATCTGTAATTTACGAGTCGATGTCTGATTAAATCATCAAAATATTTTATTTTGGAACTTTTAGATAGTAAATCAAATAGTATATTATGTATTTTTGCAAGTAATAATCATTCTTATACTATATATAGACATTGAAGAGTACAAATTTTACAAATCTACTTTTAATACAGAAAAATAATTTTCTGTAATTTACGGGACAAAAAACTGATAGATTTACTTTCTTTATTGGAGATCTTTTTGCAGGAAGTAAACCAGATTTGATAAACGTCTGTATATCAATAAGTCAAATAGATCTATTAAAACGTGAAATCATTTAATTACATGCAGAAAATAAAGTATCTTGTGTAGAATAGATTTTGTTGTTAAAGATGTCCGTATACCTCTAAGTCAGACATTAACAGGGAATAATCGTCTCATATAATCAAAGCTTTTTATTATCCAGTCATTAATTTGTTATATTATAAATTAAAATAAAACATGATTAGACCATACACAGTCCTAAATAAAAACTAATCTAAAAATGGAAACCATAAACATTAAGGTAATTTACGAGGCAGAGCCGTAATTCACGTGACATAATGACAATGCCATTTCGTTTACATCTGCATGCCTATTCGACCGACAAATAGTGTTCCATACAATATGAATAAATCACATTATTGCATAATAAGACAATTTTCTGTTTAGATACACAAATAAATAAATATGATAATATAATACAGTCAGAAATTATCCTTTGGCTTTGAATACAACATCGTCCCGCCTTTCAACTTTTTTGTAGACTTCTTGGCCGTATGACGTAATAAACACGCATGTTTTTAAAAATTTAAAAGCTCCCGATCTCGATGTAATTTTTAAAATAGATATTCTTGATGGAATATAGCTATACTAAAATTAGGACTCGTAGATTACGTCCCGTATATTACTTTTCTCAACATAAAACTGTTCAATTTCCATATTTTTTGTTTATATCAAAGTGAATTTTGATTTTTTAATTTCTAAACGATCTAAAGAAAAAACAAACACAAGTAAATTGTATCACTTCCAAGTAGTATGCCCTGTAGGCCCGTCCCGTATGATTACTTTCTTAACCCAGCATACTGACTTTTGTTGATTCTCGGTTTAGTAACTTTTTTATTGTTAACAGCTTGATGGAAATGTTTATGATATCAAATAAAATAGAAAATATATAACTGATAAGAATATATTCTGCCTCTTTCTGAAGCATAAAGTATATTGAATTTTTCAGAAGTACATTGGACTCGTTGATTACATGTGATTTGGCGACAAAGTTCATCAGTCCTTTATTAATTTGGAGTTACTTATAACGTACCAAACTTCATTACAAATTCAACTATCCATTCCAATCTTACGTAAACACACACTGTTTGACCCGAATATGTGACGTTTATTTTTATAACCTGGACTTGAACATGAACCACTCAAATGACGACAAGGGGTTTTCGTAGTACTTTTGTACTTTGGACTCCCGTTCTTAATAAATTCATGCTGAAATGTAGTTCTTTTGATTTTTTAAATTTGTTTTTATATCTTCCTCAGAAATTTTCTCGCCAAATGAATGCGGTATTTGCTATATTATGTTCACGATTAAACTATAAATACTGGCGACATGGTTTTGCTGTTTTATATGAGAATGAGTGTACGATGGCCTATTATATATATGTGCAAAGCAGGAGGTTGCGTTAATGAATGCATTGAATACTGAATAAACATAAATTTTCAATGGAATTACATGTATAAGGACATGTAAAAAATTAAAATTTTAATAGTAAAGTAATTTGACATAATGATATTTAGATTGGAAACAAAACATTTTTATTATTTAATTAAATAATAATTTTAAGATGTAAATTATATGTATAAATTACAGTAACCCAACTCGTTTAAAAGTAATGTCAATAGTCTAGAGTAACTGTCGCTATTCGATGGATCACCTTGGAAGTAATGCTTTGTTTAGTGTAGATTAGTAGTGACACTAACACTCGTGTAGTGTAGATTATTAACAGTGACACTAACACTCGTGTAGTGTAGATTATTAACAGTGACACTAACACTCGTGTAGTGTAGATTAGTAATAGTAACACTAACACTCGTGTAGTGTAGGTTAGTAACAGTAACACTAACACTCGTGTAGTGTAGATTATTAACAGTAACACTAACACTCGTGTAGTGTAGATTAGTAGTGACACTAACACTCGTGTAGTGTAGATTATTAACAGTGACACTAACACTCGTGTAGTGTAGATTAGTAGTGACACTAACACTCGTGTAGTGTAGATTAGTAACAGTGACACTAACACTCGTGTAGTGTAGATTAGTAACAGTAACACTAACACTCGTGTAGTGTAGATTATTAACAGTGACACTAACACTCGTGTAGTGTAGATTATTAACAGTAACACTAACACTCGTGTAGTGTAGATTATTAACAGTGACACTAACACTCGTGTAGTGTAGATTATTAACAGTGACACTAACACTCGTGTAGTGTAGATTAGTAGTGACACTAACACTCGTGTAGTGTAGATTAGTGACAGTGACACTAACACTCGTGTAGTGTAGATTAGTAATAGTAACACAAACACTCGTGTAGTGTAGATTAGTAGTGACACTAACACTCGTGTAGTGTAGATTAGTAGTGACACTAACACTCGTGTAGTGTAGATTAGTAACAGTGACACTAACACTCGTGTAGTGTAGATTATTAACAGTGATACTAACACTCGTGTAGTGTAGATTATTAACAGTGACAGTAACACTCGTGTAGTGTAGATTAGTAGTGACACTAACACTCGTGTAGTGTAGATTAGTAGTGACACTAACACTCGTGTAGTGTAGATTAGTAACAGTGATACTAACACTCGTGTAGTGTAGATTAGTAACAGTGACACTAACACTCGTGTAGTGTAGATTAGTAGTGACACTAACACTCGTGTAGTGTAGATTAGTAGTGACACTAACACTCGTGTAGTGTAGATTAGTAACAGTGACACTAACACTCGTGTAGTGTAGATTATTAACAGTGACACTAACACTCGTGTAGTGTAGATTATTAACAGTGACACTAACACTCGTGTAGTGTAGATTAGTAGTGACACTAACACTCGTGTAGTGTAGATTAGTAGTGACACTAACACTCGTGTAGTGTAGATTAGTAACAGTGACACTAACACTCGTGTAGTGTAGATTATTAACAGTAACACTAACACTCGTGTAGTGTAGATCAGTAGTGACACTAACACTCGTGTAGTATAGATTATTAACAGTGACACTAACACTCGTGTAGTGTAGATTATTAACAGTGACACTAACACTCGTGTAGTGTAGATTAGTAGTGACACTAACACTCGTGTAGTGTAGATTATTAACAGTGACACTAACACTCGTGTAGTGTAGATTAGTGACAGTGACACTAACACTCGTGTAGTGTAGATTAGTAATAGTAACACTAACACTCGTGTAGTGTAGATTATTAACAGTGACACTAACACTCGTGTAGTGTAGATTATTAACAGTGATACTAACACTCGTGTAGTGTAGATTAGTGACAGTGACACTAACACTCGTGTAGTGTAGATTATTAACAGTGATACTAACACTCGTGTAGTGTAGATTATTAACACTGACACTAACACTCGTGTAGTGTAGATTATTAACAGTGACACTAACACTCGTGTAGTGTAGATTATTAACAGTGATACTAACACTCGTGTAGTGTAGATTATTAACAGTGACACTAACACTCGTGTAGTGTAGATTAGTGACAGTGACACTAACACTCGTGTAGTGTAGATTATTAACAATGACACTAACACTCGTGTAGTGTAGATTATTAACAGTGACACTAACACTCGTGTAGTGTAGATTATTAACAGTAACACTAACACTCGTGTAGTGTAGATTAGTGACAGTGACACTAACACTCGTGTAGTGTAGATTAGTAATAGTGATACTAACACTCGTGTAGTGTAGATTACTAACAGTGACACTAACACTCGTGTAGTGTAGATTAGTAGTGACACTAACACTCGTGTAGTGTAGATTATTAACAGTGACACTAACACTCGTGTAGTGTAGATTATTAACAGTGACAGTAACACTCGTGTAGTGTAGATTATTAACAGTGACACTAACACTCGTGTAGTGTAGATTAGTAGTGACACTAACACTCGTGTAGTGTAGATTATTAACAGTGACACTAACACTCGTGTAGTGTAGATTAGTAGTGACAGTAACACTCGTGTAGTGTAGATTAGTAACAGTGACACTAACACTCGTGTAGTGTAGATTAGTAACAGTGACACTAACACTCGTGTAGTGTAGATTATTAACACTGACACTAACACTCGTGTAGTGTAGATTATTAACAGTGACAGTAACACTCGTGTAGTGTAGATTATTAACAGTGACACTAACACTCGTGTAGTGTAGATTATTAACAGTGACACTAACACTCGTGTAGTGTAGATTAGTAGTAACACTAACACTCGTGTAGTGTAGATTATTAACAGTGACACTAACACTCGTGTAGTGTAGATTAGTGACAGTGACACTAACACTCGTGTAGTGTAGATTATTAACAGTGACACTAACACTCGTGTAGTGTAGATTATTAACAGTGACACTAACACTCGTGTAGTGTAGATTAGTGACAGTGACACTAACACTCGTGTAGTGTAGATTATTAACAGTGACACTAACACTCGTGTAGTGTAGATTAGTAGTGACACTAACACTCGTGTAGTGTAGATTAGTAGTGACACTAACACTCGTGTAGTGTAGATTATTAACAGTGACACTAACACTCGTGTAGTGTAGATTATTAACAGTGACACTAACACTCGTGTAGTGTAGATTAGTAATAAATACACTAACACTCGTGTAGTGTAGATTAGTAATAGTAACACTAACACTCGTGTAGTGTAGACTATTAACAGTGACACTAACACTCGTGTAGTGTATATCCCTAACAGTGACACTAACACTCGTGTAGTGTATTTTTTCATTCGTTTGTTTTGGTTTTGAATGAATTGCCTTTTCACATCTAACACCACTCTTCGTGACGTTAAATATATATCTTAAAGAATTTGAGAACATCAAAAGGTTGCCATCAAATCCTAAATCAGTCTCTGTAATATTGGATTGTTTTAAGTTATTAATGCACGTGATTCAGACACCTGTAGTCTACCAAATACATAGTTTCTTGATATTGCATTTCGTTACTTTCAAATGTAACCGTTTTTTTAAAAAGAAATACAAAGTCTTCATGATGCTCAACAGCGTAATATGACGACTGGAGGGTGGTGTGTTACAATTAGCATGTTGCACAATGCACCATATCTTACCTTTGGAGCAGATATCAACGGTATGGTTCAACAAATCATCGTCACAGAACATGTAGACCACACGTGACGTGCGTAGCACAGAAACCTCATCCCTTTGCGTCATCTTCGTCAACGATTCACAACAGCATCTTATACAGCACCTGTCATTCCTGGAATTTGCAGAATATCAGATCAGACTGTTCGCAATCGACAATAGGATACTGGGATCAGAGCGTGCAGACCTATTGTGGCAATGATCTAACCTCGGAACATCGCCTTAGCCGACTTAAATGGTCTCATACTCCTAGAATATGGCCGCGGTAACTCTGGCGAACAGTTTGGTTCTGAGATTAATCTTGATTTTCACCACAGAGGCCTGATGGAAGACTCCGAGTGGGCTATATATAGGCACCAAAATGAATGTTTTCAGCAAAATTGTTTTCATGAGGCTGACCGGTATGGAGGGTAGTGCTATGATGTAGGAAGCAATAACCTATATACAGTGTATGCACAGGCAGGGCAGCATTGGTTCACATACAGGGTACTTCGATGGCTCAATGGTATATTGATGAAGTCATACAGCCAGACATAGTTCCAATAATACAGCAACCCGGAGCAGTATTCCAACACGACAACGCCATACCACATATTGCTCGTCTAACACGTGATGTTCTGCAAAGACACAATATCCGGGTTCCTCCTTGCCCATCCAAATCACCAGAATTGAATCCTTTTGAACATACGTGAGACAAACTGAATGGGTGCATCCGCTAGAGACAACTGCAGCCTAAAACTTTGCAACAACTGGTCCAAGATCCGTAGTTAGAGTGGTGCAATATCCCTAGACAGTATTACTTAATAGCGTCCATGGATAGGCGTTGAAAGGCAGTCATTGGTGCTCGTTGGTGACACACTCGATATTGAACTTGGGTCACCTTGAATACTGCAAATTCCCAAATATACGCGAAGAATTTATTATCGCGTAATTTCGCGAGAAACATCTCTCGCGAAAAAATATTTCTTGCTTTTATTTTTATATTGCTAAAATACTTGCAAAAACACTTGATCAACAGAGCACTTGCGAATTTATTTTCTCGCGAATTGACGTCCATGAGTCATTTCGCGATAATAAGTACTCGCGTAAAATAAGGAATATGCAGTAGTTAATTACTGTAATCATCATTAGTAATTGTGATACTTTGATTTTACTTAAGTATTTCTCATGTTTTAAAGTAATTCCACTTTCGTGGAAATTTATGCATGATAAGAACATAAATTTTGTTGGTATCGATTGACCGAGTTCTTGTCAAAATTATATCAAGAAATGACAAACTTCACAATACTTTACAATATATATTTTTCCTTCACTTTTACATATTTTCATATTACACCTTGTTTACTACAGTTCACTAAATTAATGAAATTAAAGTTGGTTTCTGCTTCCACATCATGTGAATCAGTCTGGTAAATTAAGAGTTGTTCTTACTCCCAAACTTTGGCGGGCAGAGGTGTAACAAACGAATGGCAATGTTTCTTATACGTTGGACTACTTGTACCTAGGAGCTCAGAAGTGAGGTGAAGACAATCTGGTTTATATGAGAAATTAGCAAGTGAAGTTTTCAAATTACAAAACACTGGGTGCCAACTATATCGCCGTGTACGCCTTGCCTGCAACGTCCAAACTAACTTGAAACTGGTATTTCACGTGAATATATACATGGCATACATGTTGTCTAAATTTAGACCTGGTAAACATCATTAACTTTACCTGTATGGAAGAAAGTTAGGAATAAAATTATATACATTTGGCACACTGATTTTGACTACGGATAACTCCGTTTACCTGATCAGGATATAGGGCTTACGGCGGGTGAGACCGGTCGACAGGGGATGCTTACTCCTCCTAGGCACCTGATCCCACCTCTGGTGTGTCCAGGGGTCCGTGTTTGCCCAGCTATGTACTTTGTGTAGCCGTGTGAAAATTTTGTAAATAACTTTTAAGTTTTATGATTAAAAAGAATTGAATTTGCAATTGATAAGATTGTATAATAAAGTTCTACTAGAAACTTATGCCAAAACAATGGCAAGCAGCTTTGATTTTATTTAATTTCCAAGTTGATGTAATTAGTATTTTCCCGCCAAAAGTTTGGTGAGCGTTTGGCGCCTCTTATAGTCATGTGACTTTAGACCAGGGTTGGATTTTTTCATATTGTCTAGTGGGTTTGAATTGTTCAGGCGTTTGAGTTATAGTTATAGTTGGAGCCATTTCGCCATCGTGGTATGTTTGGTTTTTCTTTGTTTTTATGGAAGCAATAGCATCGCAGTTGGTGCTCTTAATTATATTGCTAATATCTAACAAAGTGCATGTTTAACTTTTATTGCAGTTGCACCAAAGAAGCTTTGAAATATAGTTTACAGCTTTACATTTGATAAATATCAAGCCTAAAGTCCATAACTTTGGTAAGTTATACTATTTAGACTGTTTAAGCAGTTTCTTTGTTTAAGCAGGTAGTTAGATGCCACAGGTCAAAGATGGCTTTCTGCATTATCAGCTTTTGATTTCGATATTATTTATAAGCCAGGAAAACAGAACACAGACGCTGATGCTTTATCTAGGTATCCTAATTCCAATAAGAACATCAGTTCGGAGACAGTCAAAACAGTATACAACTCTGTGTAAGTACAACAACACATCATTAATATGGTAGAAACAGTGGAACCTTTTGATATAATTGAAGCAACAGAGTTTCCAGGACAACCATTAGCTCAGCTAGAGTTGAGAGAACTTCGGAGAATTCAACGAGATGATTCACTTATTAGATTTTGGATAAATGCAGTAAAGGCAAAAGCTCTTCCAATGAAACACAAAATTCCAAAAGGCAAAGATCATATGAACATGTGTAGGAACTTCAACAATTTGAAATTAAAAAGAGGGGTATTATACAGAGAAATCAAGAGTCAAGACAACATCATGAGTCAACTTGTATTGCCAAATCAACTTATACCTATTGCTTTAATAGGACTACACAATAATATGGGTCACCCAGGGAAGGATAGAACATTTTCGTTATTAAGGGATAGATTTTTTTGGACAGGCATGAATTCGGATGTAGAAAATTGGATTAAGAACTGTGAAAGATGTTTGAGAAGAAAATCCTCATGTCAGAAGGCACCAATGGTGAATATCACATCGTCTTATCCACTAGAATTAGTTTGTTTAGACTATCTAACATTAGAGCCTTGCAAAGGAGGAATCGCCAACATCTTAGTTTTTACAGACCAGTACACAAGATATGCTCAGGCAATTCCGACAAAGACTCAGGCTGCGAAAACAACAGCAGAAGCACTTTACAATAATGTTATCTTACATTATGGCATTCCAGCTAGATTACACAGTGACCAAGGTGCACAGTTTGAGAGCAATTTAATCAAAGAATTATGCCAGATAACAAAAATTGAAAAATCAAGAACAACGCCATACCATCCGATGTGTAATGGCATGACACCTCATCAATATGCTAGGAACTTTAGAAAATAAGGAAAAGCAAGACTGGAAAAAAAATATCCCTTCATTGGTTCGTGCTTACAATTGTACAAAACATGGGAGTACTGGTTATTTTCCATTTGAGCTAATGTTTGGCAGAAAACCTAGATTACCGATAGATTTAGCATTTGGATTACCTGAGGAGCACAACACAAAGGAATCGTACAGCGAATTTATTACGGAATTAAGGGACAGAATAAAAGAAACCTTTGAATTAGTAAAGAATACAGCAGAATCTTCCAGGCATAAACAGAAAATGAATTTTGACAAGAAAGCTAAAGCAAAGAAATTGAATATAGGGGATCAAGTCTTATTGAAAATATTGGCATATGATGGAAAACACAAAATTGCAGACAAATTTGAAGAAACAATTTACACTATCAAATCTCAACCGAATACAGATATTCCTGTGTATGTAATTACAGATGAGGATGGGCATGAGAAAACTATTCATAGGAATCTTATTATTCCTATTGGGACGACATTTAAGCCTAAACCAGCAGAGAGAAAAGGCCTTGGAGAAAGAAATCCGCGGATTGAGGAGAAACGGGACGAACAGAGAAAGGAATCAGATATTGAAGATGAAGAACAATTTGACACAATACAAATTGAAAGAGGACACACTGATAAAAAGAAGGATAAGACTATGGCGACACAGCCATTGGAAATCCACGAAGCGCATGATTATGCAGAAGTACAAGCTGAGAAGGAGCTAGTAGAAGATGACTCAGTAGAGGAGGTTAGACGTTCGTCAAGAACAAGGAAGAAATCAAAGTGGCATGACGCTTATGTTATGTCCCAAACACAGGAGGTTGAGAACAGACAAGATAGAGCACAGTTGTTAGTAATTTGTTTTGCTCCAATATTTTAAAATTTACATCTCCTTCATTGATTGAAAACATTGTACATAGTATCATTAAATGATGGGACATCATTTCATGGAGAGGGGGAGAATGTAGCCGTGTGAAAATTTTGTAAATAACTTTTTAAGTTTTATGATTAAAAAGAATTGAATTTGCAATTGATAAGATTGTATAATAAAGTTCTACTAGAAACTTATGCCAAAACAATGGCAAGCAGCTTTGATTTTATTTAATTTCCAAGTTGATGTAATTAGTATTTTCCCGCCAAAAGTTTGGTGAGCGTTTGGCGCCTCTTATAGTCATGTGACCTTAGACCAGGGTTGCATTTTTTCATATTGTCTAGTGGGTTTGAAGTGTACAGACGTTTGAGTTATAGTTATAGTTGGAGCTATTTCGCCATCGTGGTATGTTTGGTTTTTCTTTGTTTTTATGGAAGCAATAGCATCGCAGTTGGCGCTCTTAATTATATTGCTAATATCTAACAAAGTGCATGTTTAACTTTTATTGCAGTTGCACCAAAGAAGCTTTGAAATATAGTTTACAGCTTTACATTTGATAAATATCAAGCCTAAAGTCCACAACTTTGGTAAGTTATACTATTTAGACTGTTTAAGCAATATAAAAGTCAACTAAAGCAATAATATAAATAATTTGTTTTTAATCTTATCTTTTTCACTTATTAAATATAAATAAGTTCGGTGGATCACTTTTATAAAATTGTGATTAAAGTGCTTGAATATCATTTGATATAACTTTATGCTAAGTTTCAAATGATACAATATATGTATATATAACATGTATAAAATGTATATATGTATTTGACGTGATGTACATTTCCATGCCATTTTGATATGCGGCTTTCTGTTTGTTACAGGGCATTTCAATTTATACTATTTATTGTGCAATTAACTGTGCAAGTTAATGGATTTACATGGGTGAAATATAAACACGAACTTTTAACAAGGATTTACGCTGTTGTTGTAATTCTATCAACGCATCTTGAGTTACATTTGTATTGCTTATAGGAGTTATCAGATTGATCACTGTTCGTTATCTTCCCATTTCATTTAACTCTTTTGTACAAGGTTAAAACTAGGGAAAGTAGTTTGTACATAAAATGTGACAGTTTCTTCTGCGATACTTATTGTAAAATAATCTTATTAAAAATAAACTAATTCAGAAGTTTATGTTATTTATGAATCATCAATGATATGTTTCAAAATATTGAATTTAAGGACAACAACCCTGTTTTTATTGACTTCTTTATTAAGTCCATTATGCAATAGATTTCTCTAACTTTTCACAGAAGTTTTATATATTTTTGTAAAGAAACAGTTTCTTGATATTGTTATGAATACTATATCGTTATAACCAGTTTTTGTGAAACATTGATAACGCTGTTTAAGGAAAATTCCAAATTTCTGACGTTGATGTGGGATTTTGTTTATTTATGTCGGGAATCTTTTAAAAATTAGTGATGGCCTATTTTTCATATGAAAATTTATTAGTTTTGATTCTAACAAATGGAAATAAATACGCTTTATATACTTCATCACATAATAATGCAATTATGGTGTTACCTTTAAAAGAATATGAAAATGTACTGTGCGGTTTTTTTTAAAGATTTTGTTTTTAGTATATTCTTTTTTATTCTGCCCATATATTTGCACGACAATAATTGATAAGATACCCCCCAAAATCAGTTACTCACCAAAGGATGATATACTTGAGACTGACCCTCATACTCCTGAATAAGGACGTGGCTTATGTGCTTGAAGTTATCTTCTCTGTAAAACCAGAATAATATAGTAGGAGACAGCAGTCTTCGTAGAGGCGTGCATGCGGTAAGTAAGCATAATTGGTTGAATTAAAACTGTTGGCTTAGATACATTTGAATGAAGCTGATTCGTGTGTACTGCTGGCTGATTATCATAATGCAAATGTCACCGTTATTGCTGAAGTGCGCGTGGGTTTTACTGGGAGGGGGATGTACCATATATTATTTTCACATCTGATGAGGAAAACAAAATGCTTGCATTTTGCCAACAGCCCGTAGTAGCTACATGTACATTAGACGTCGACTATTTACATATTTTAAATCCATTTTATAATGTATATTCATCGAACAAGATTATAGAACTTACATGTGTGCATTGTGCAGAAGTCTACTTCACAAATCTTAATGACAACTCAGTACATGTAGATCATAATACACCAAACACAGGTATGGAAAACCTTGAATAATGGGACCAAAACATTCCTGAAAACTGGACATTTTATACTTACGGGCTTTTAAATAACACAACGCCTATTTCCCTCGAATATAAGAAAGATATCGCAACACCCCCCTCCCTTCCGTAAAGAAGTCCACTTCATGTGTTACTCGTGCTTATTGTTTACATGATGTGAGTAGAATTACATGACCTTTTCTAGATGCAGTTCTGAAGCTCCTCGAGAAAATATTCGGACAGACCAGAGAGCTACAGATCCACCCCTTATAGCTACAGATCCACCCCTTATAGCTACAGATCCACTTCTTATAGCTACAGATCCACCCCTTATAGCTACAGATCCACCCCTTATAGCTACAGATTCACCCCTTATAGCTACAGATTCACCCCTTATAGCTACAGATCCACCCCTTATAGCTACAGATTCACCCCTTATAGCTACAGATCCACTTCTTATAGCTACAGATTCACCCCTTATAGCTACAGATCCACCCCTTATAGCTACAGATCCACCCCTTATAGCTACAGATCCACTTCTTATAGCTACAGATTCACCCCTTATAGCTACAGATTCACCCCTTATAGCTACAGATCCACTTCTTATAGCTACAGATCCACTTCTTATAGCTACAGTTCCACTTCTTATAGCTACAGATTCACCCCTAGAAACCTTCCATTTACAGCGCAGAAAAAATGCGTACAGTTGAGGCCTTACATCACTGTACTATTGCATCGCCGTCTCATAAATCTAATAATAGAAACAAAATTCATAACCTATTTTCCGACTATACTTGTGTCTAAACAAATACTTGTTAAAGCCCCATATGATCCAAAAACTGGAAAACTGGATGGTTGGCCATTTATGACAATCCAATGTCAACAGGCGTTCAAACATTAACGTCATTTGTGGAATATGTTTACGGTTACTGCGACGACGGCGAGGAAAACAATTGGACGCCATGGTAGGGCAATGTCATAGGGTTATCTGCTGAAGACATTACGAAGGTTTACAACTTAAACCCAATCAATGACGTTACAGAATGCAGTGGGCCCGATAGGGATCACGGGTCTTGTTTCTGACGAATCAAGATTTAACGTCAGGACGGCAGTTTACAGACATGTGCATGAACGCTACGTAGAAAATCATGTGCTTGAACGAGACAGATTTGGCGGAAGTAGCGTAATAAGGAATACAAAATAGAGAGTTGGGCAAACATGGACCCCTGGATATACCAGAGGTGAGATCTGTCTTAACAAGAAATTGTATACCCTATGAATAGTGTTTTAAGCATTTTACAAATTGTGTCACTGGCAAAAGTTCTTTTCTAGTAACGTATAGAAATAACGTCGTTTAGATTTTAACGTCAGTACACATTCTCACCTTGCCATCTATCCCTCTCTACAGAGTCTGATCAACGATACACTTACTAAATGAATCAAAAACAAATAAAGGGCCATGATTTGAAACGACTTTAAGAGCAAAATTCGCTAAATGCTTCCAACATCAATATCATCCGATTTACTATGTAATATATACAAATTTGGTGTGGAGAATGACTTCTCTTTTTATTTTCATGTTGTATACTTTTTTCCAAGGGAGTGCACATATCCTTGCAGTAATTATGATTTTGGAGCAGTGGAAAAAATCTGGTTTTAAAGAAATAACTTCGATATTAACTGCCCAACCTCAACAGTGGGACAACCCCCCCCCCCCCTCCCCCAAGCAAGATTCAATAGAATAAGCGTCCCAGATGATCATATCCAACTTAACAAACCTAAACAGAAATAGAAAAAACCAATCATGGCTTCTGTTGTCGATACACAGTAACTAAGAGTGTTTCCCGTGTGTTCTGTAGGGTTGATTGTCATGCTACAATGAAACAGAACAGTAATCACTCTCATAATTCCTATAGAGAATACTAAAATTAACAGTAGGGCAAACACGGGTCCATGGACCAGGTGCCTAGGACAAGTAGCATTCCCTGTTGACCGGTCACACGCGCTATGAGCCCTATATCTTGGTGAGGTAAACGGAGTAATCCGCAGTCAAAATCAGTATGTAAAGAACGATCTAACAATTTGCATGAAACACGTCAGACAGTATTCGACCTAACAGCAGATTGTCTTTGCAAATAAGATCATTATTACGACAATAGAATTTGCTAAATGCTGGCTTCAGTCGAGATTATTGAAACCTATATAGCATTGTATATTAAACAAACAAGAGACATGTTGTCTCAGTTTTAATCAAAACAAGAAGGATCTGATCCTTTGTCGACACCGATTTTGCACCTTAAAGTTTTTCTCTTTTGATACTAAAATCAAATATAGAATATTGAACCGGTGCAATTTTGATAAAGAGCGTCCTTCAGTTTTCAATATCCAAAGTTATCTGAATTCTGTTGTTATAACTCAAAATGAATTTTATTTCTCTCTCTCCAGTTAATGTAACATTGTGAGCAATAATGGTTAGTATTTGAAGAAGATTAAAACCTGTAATGTATGTAGAATTTTTTGTTTTTATCCAACTTATCTAGGCTCAGGAATAGAAAACCAAATAAAAATCATATCAAACAATATCAAACAATAATTTGCCCATTAATTTCTAAAACTTTTAACTTATTGAAATAATTTATATTTCGAGCTCGAAATAAAGGACACCACAGAGTCGTCCACTTCTGCTTCATACTTAGATATTCTATTGAAAGTAGACATTAACGGCAAACTGACAACTCGAACTGTATGACAAACGGGATGATTTCAGCTTCTCCATCGTCAACTTCCCATATTTTTTAGCAATACTCCATTATCACCTGCATATGGAGTTTATATCTCTTAACTGATTCGATACGCAAGAGCTATTCTGCGTATAGTCAGTTTTTAAATCGAGGTAAGCTACTGACAAACAAGTTGATGGTGCAGGGGTTTCAACAATCTCGATTGAAGTCAGCATTTCGCAAATTATATGGTCGTTATAACGATTTATTTCGTCAATACAACCTCGTATTGGGTCAAATGCTGTCTGACGTGTTTCATACCGATTGTTAAGTCGTTCTTGGCACACTGATTTTTACTGCAGATAACTCCGTTTACCTGATCAAGATATAGGGCTCACGGCGGGTGTGACCGGTCAACAGGGGATGCTTACTCCTCCTAGGCACCTGGTCCCACCTCTGGTGTGTCCAGGGGTCCGTGTTTGCCCAACTATCTATTTTGTATTGCTTGTAGGAGTTATGATATTGATCACTGTTCGTTATCTTCACCTTGCATCCAACCACAACTCCTTGGAGAGATCTTAAAGATAGCTTAACCTTATGTGCCATTTCTACTATTGCAATGAGTTTTATCACATAATTTCAGGCACCATTGGTTTCACCTATTACAATCTCTTGTAAAGCAGAAATATCTGTAAGAATTTCCGAAACCCCTGCCTGCGGGTGTTGATCTTCAATTCATTGAAACTCTTACACACGAATGGACTGGACTAAATTTGGCATTGGGTGATGCCAATGATTTAGAAAGATGAACTAGTTCACAAAGTCAGGACCAATCATGATATACAGAACGAAGTTAGGCAATAACTGCATCCAAGTTCGAAAAATTATGAGAAATAAAAAGATGTAAAAGAAAGTGTTGAAGAACACATTTCAGGATAAGGATTTCACACTGCCCACTCTCTAGTTTGTATTCCTTATAGGAGCTATGAGTTTGATCACTATTCGTTATCTTCACCTTTCATCATACGAAAAGGTAATGAACAAATTGCAAAGCAAATGCAAATCAGGAAAACAGGACACCATCTTCCATATATAGGTTTGATTGTAAACCCAATGCTACTTTTTGTAGGTGATACTCCCGAAGGTATTGTGTGTGACAAATCTTAAACTGCTTTGATTGAGATGAAACACCCTCACTCTGTTAGAAACGAAATCATCATTGAAACATGCAAGACAAGAATGTATTTCTTCATCCAAAGAAATGGTTACACCTTCAAATCAAAATATGAGGTCTAAATATCGTTTCTTGTGATGTGATAAGAGCTCCATTTTAAGATTTCATACACCAAACAAGAGTTTTATGCAGAAAAGGTTTATCCAAACTAGGTTACTATGTATGTGTTATTTTAGGAACTAGCCAAGGTTTACGTTTATAATTTGAATATAATCTATGATGTTGATTTACATGTACTACATCAAGCAAGATTGTCATTTTGAAATACGATGTCTTCAGTGACAAGACAGAAAAATCAACAAAGTGAAGGTATCGAACAGTAATCAATCTCACAACTCTCACAAGGAATGCACAATAGATAGTTGGGCAAACACGGGCCTCTGGACACACCAGAGGTGGGATCAGGTGCCTAGGAGGACTAAGTATCCCCTGTCGACCGGGCACACCCACTATGAACCTTACATCGTGATCAGGTAAACGAAGTAATTTGTAGTCAAAATCGTTGTGCCAAGGACGGCCTAATAATCAGTATGAAACATGATCCAATGATAAGTTAAATACTTTTATACCCAACGTATATCATTTGTGCCTTCTGTTGCTTGACGCTTGTATTGCATCTGTGTTTGTTTCTGATATGTCCGTTTGACCAGAAACTGTTTGCACTTGTTTTTATATAACAAAGCCTATCATAGAAATAGCATTTAAACTGGTCGACAGGGGATGCTTACTCCTCCTAGGAACCTGATCCAATCTCTGGTATGTCCAGGGGTCCATGCTTGCTTTGTATTCCTTATAGTGGTCAAGCTTCGTTATTTTCACCTTTTCTAATACACTTTGAATTTCAACATACAAAGGTTTTGGTCGCTTGCGAGGCTGATAAAAGTTTCGGTCGACATTTCGATGCCGTTTAGCATTTCCTTTTCTGTCTCTGTGAACCACCTGTAACTAAGTAGTAAGTCATTTGTCTGGCGCTAGGTCCTTTCTGTGTATGTCAGTCTCTGTGTTGATGGTGGCGGGTTATACCATCATCATAATCACCTATGTGTGTCATACCTTTATGACCTGTCAAACTGCTAACTGCCGAGTCGTGCAGCGACGTGGGGAGGGGGGAGGGGGGGGCTTGTCCCTCCTGGTGTAGGATGGTCCGGGGTCAGTTTGAATTATAAATCATGATCGTCTGAAGCCCGGAGTCCACATGGGAGAAGATCGTACATTTTGACAGTCCCTGCCCTTCTTCTTGCTACATGCCCGATTTGGTCAAAGAAACATATAATGGAAGTAATCTTCGGTTTTCCTGCCTAATAAATGATTGTACAATTCCTTTTCGACTAGTCTCTAATGATGAATCAGTGACAATCTGAAAAGTACCAGAGCCATTGACTTTATGACAAAGCATCAGCATATTCAGTACATCATACCGTCAGTCAAAGCTTTATATTACCCAACAGTTTGTTGTCAAATTAGTAAAACGTGTCAAATCGAATCCTGACCTATCTGAATAGTAAAATATTGAGTATAAAGAGAATTCTTACATTAAGTAACGGTACATGTATTTATGTAAGTTGCAAATGGAAGAACCTAACTGGATATCAAACAATGTTCCAGTTTTGTACAGATTTCATGATGATATTGTGATTTAGTTTTGCCCTCATCATTTAGCAGGGGGTGGGGGTGGGGGATAGACTCCTACTCTAGATCTAGATATAGTTCTTTAGTGCATGATGTTTAGTGCACACGTCACTAGGTATAACACACGATGTTTAGTGCACACGTCACTAGGTATAACACATGATGTTTAGTGCACACGTCACTAGGTATAACACATGATGTTTAGTGCACACGTCACTAGGTATAACACATGATGTTTAGTGCACACGTCACTAGGTATAACACATGATGTTTAGTGCACACGTCACTAGGTATAACACATGATGTTTAGTGCACACGTCACTAGGTATAACACACGATGTTTAGTGCACACGTCACTAGGTATAACACATGATGTTTAGTGCACACGTCACTAGGTATAACACATGATGTTTAGTGCACACGTCACTAGGTATAACACATGATGTTTAGTGCACACGTCACTAGGTATAACACATGATGTTTAGTGCACACGTCACTAGGTATAACACACGGAAGTGTTAAGTGAACAGTGGGTAGAAAGTAAATGCAGGAAAGGGAAGGTCTCCACGTGTGTGAACAATACGTGCTTGAAGACCTGTTGTGAAAATAATAACCAATAATGGTTAGCCATAATGTATTTTCAAGTAGGACCACGGCATGGAATACGTCTTGCAGTACATTGATAGATGTAAGATAATTCCACAAAGAATTACAGGCACATAGCAATAGGGGAACTTGGCTCCCACATTGTTTTGAGAATATAGTTTTCTTTGCCATAAATTTTACATGCGAAGTTCAATTTAACGCCTTCCTCCCCCCCTTATGATAGCGGTGAAAGCTTGTAGAAATGTAAGCTTGAAACGATCAATTGAACCCATGGCCTGATGAATAAACCGTTGTGCAAAACGTAATTATTCTCACATCAAACCACCATAATCATTCTTGAATCATGGTACCATGATTATATGAAGAATACACCGATACTAAAATAAAACGCACTTTCAAAAAGAAGTTTTTTGGTGTGAGAAAGGGGTGCGTATTATATACCACGATAGATTTTTGACTAGTGTTTATTTTCAGGTGAAATTCGGCGGCTAAACGCCTCCTCACACATAGGCGAATTCAATAAACGAAACCTGACGAATAGGATAAACTTCTTTATTCTAGCGAAATCTGAGTGAATTGTTTGAAAAATTAAAATATACGAAATGTAAACGTAGGAAAAAGATTTGTTGCGAATGATTTACAAAGTGTGACGAACGGTTACTGTAATTCACAAGAATGCGTTGAATCGCGTAAACAATATTCGTTCTTTCCGTCTGAGTGAAACCCTGTCTGTCTGTCTGAATCCCTGTCTGTCCGTCTGTCTAAATCCCTGTATGTCTGTCTATCCGAAGCCCTGTTTCTCTGTATGAATCCCTGTCTGTCTGAAGCCCTGTCTGTCTGTTTCTCTGTCTGTAGCCCCGTCTGTTTGTTTCTCTATCTGAAGCCAAATCTGTCTGTCTCTCTGTCTGTAGCCCTGCCTGTCTGTCTCTCTGTCTGTAGCCCTGCCTGTCTGTCTCTCTGTCTGTAGCCCTGTCTGTCTGTCTATCTTTCTGTAGCCCTGTCTGTCTGTCTCTCTGTCTGTAGACCTGTCTGTCTGTAGCCCTGTCTGTCTGTAGCCCTGTCTGTCTCTCTATCTGTAGCCCTGTCTGTCTGTCTATCTGTCTGTAGCCCTGCCTGTCTATCTCTCTGTCTGTAGCCCTGTCTGTCTGTCTCTCTGTCTGTAGCCCTGTCTGTATGTCTCTCTGTCTGTAGCCCTGTCTGTCTGTCTCTCTGTCTGTAGCCCTGTATGTCTGTCTGTCTCTCTGTCTGTAGCCCTGTCTGTCTGTCTCTCTGTCTGTAGCCCTGTCTGTCTGTCTCTCTGTCTGTAGCCCTGTCTGTCTGTCTGTCTCTCTGTCTGTAGCCCTGTCTGTCTGTATCTCTGTCTGTAGCCCTGTATGTCTGTATCTCTGTCTGTAACCCTGTCTGTCTGTCTGTATGTCTGTTTAAATCCCTGTCTGTCTGTCTATCCGAAGCCCTGAATCTCTGTCTGTCTGAATCCCTGTCTGTCTGTCTAAATCCTTGTTTGTCTGTCTGTCTAAATCCCTGTCTGTATGTCTGTCTAAATCCCTGTCTGTCTGTCTGTCTATCCGAAGCCCTGTTTCTCTGTATGAATCCCTGTCTGTCTGAAGCCCTGTCTGTCTGTCTCTCTGTCTGTAGACCTGTCTGTCTGTCTGTAGCCCTGTCTGTCTGTCTATCTGTCTGTAGCCCTGTCTGTCTCTCTATCTGTAGCCCTGTATGTCTGTCTCTCTGTTTGTAGCCCTGTCTGTCTGTCTGTCTGTAGCCCTGTCTGTCTGTCTGTAGCCCTGTCTGTCTGTCTATCTGTCTGTAGCCCTGTCTGTCTCTCTATCTGTAGCCCTGTATGTCTGTCTATCTGTCTGTAGCCCTGTCTGTCTGTCTCTCTGTCTGTAGCCCTGTCTGTCTGTCTCTCTGTCTGTAGCCCTGTCTGTCTGTCTGTCTGTCTGTCTGTAGCCCTGTCTCTCTGTCTGTAGCCCTGTCTGTCTGTCTCTCTGTCTGTAGCCCTGTCTGTCTGTCTCTCTATCTGTCTGTAGCCCTGTCTGTCTGTATCTCTGTCTGTAGCCCTGTCTGTCTGTCTCTCTGTCTGTAGCCCTGTATGTCTGTCTCTCTGTCTGTCTGTCTGTCTTTCTGTCTCAAGCCCTGTCTGTCTATATGTCTATCTGAAGCCAATGGGATCACGCGCTCGCCCTTTTCCGTAACCGGTATGAAGACTCGGACGTGTATCGGCGCAAGAATTGCATCAAGTCGATGCATTTCTTCGCCGGAAGCGCGCCTGTAGATGAGGTTAAAAGGCCAGTACCGAATCCCTGTATCGTGTGTTATTTAGATTTTCACCACAGATTCAGTTTTGGTATTATTAAAGTTTTATTCACTATATTACAGAAATATATAAGTGGAAATTGATAGTGGTAGAATACCTTAGATATGCATGATATCTTAGGTGCATTTGAAAGCTCGCGTTTCATATTGTAACGTACGACTGTGACGTCATAGTTAGATTTGTGTAGACATAGCAACTGACTCTGATGGCGTCGATCCACATACGAGGTTCATTTGCGGTTACGGAAATAGCCGAGTAGTTACGATTGTCTGAAACCCTGTCTGTCTGTCTACCCGAAGCCCTGTCTAACTTAATCAAACTTTTTTCACCTTCCCAAGAATCACACGACCAGTTTCAACGAAAGTTTTCACGAAGCATTATTGGATAAAGACGTTCTATATTAATTCTATATCTTCCATCCCTGCACTATCCCACAGATCAGCCACAAAAATCAGAATTTTCCAAAAATTCACTTTATATATGTATAAAAATATATAATGTTAAAAAAGAAACAAAAAGCAAGAAAAAAGACATAGTGGTAATCTTACGCTGAATTTTTTTCAAATATTTTTCCCTTCATTTTTTTGGTTTGGAAGGAATTGTCTTGTTACATCTAACGCTATTGTTCGTTGGATAGATATTTTAAAGAATTTGATGATGAATTACATAAAAGGTCGAAGGTCATAAAAATGGCACGCGACACACTGTCTTAGCATGGTATACCCACATACCAAATATCAAGGGCCTATGTTTAAAGACAAAAATGATATTGTTTGGACAACAAATATGTTCCAAAAGTTTTATTATTTGACCTTTAAATGAAAGTTCAAGGTCAAAGGTCAGCAAAAATGGTACGCGACACACTATCTTACTATGGTATACGCACATACCAAATATCAAAGGCCTATGTCAAAAGACAACAAGATATAGTTATAATCTACCGATTATAACGTTTCCCATACGAAGTACTGGCTGTATAAAAGTGGCCTTTTCTGAGTACTACTACTTTCCTCCCCTGACAAAATCCATGTTAATTTTACGAAATTTAGATCACAAAGACTTTGAAATCAAAAACAAAATAATCCCCCTTTTTTCCTTCAGTAAAACTGGTGTCACTTGACCTTGACCCTAGTTTGTAGGTCCCAACATCCTCTCATCATTTTTGATGAGCTCATGTCTCTATAAGTCCTGGTCCTAAAGTTATACAAGTTTTCATAATCAAGGTCAAAAGGTCACTGGGGATACTAATTTGTTAGGTCACTACACCATCATTTTTGAAGATTCCATGCCTTTATCCAAAGTTATGTTTGTAGATGTTATCATCCTCTTATCATTTATGAAGGTCACATGTATCTATCGATTCCGGTTCTAAAATTACATGAGTTTGTATGTTCAAGGTCAGAGGTCAAAGTCACTGGAGTAACTTGACCTTGATGATTGTTTGTAGGTCCTGTCATCCTCTTGTCATTTCTTCAGATTCCATGTCGTTATTAGTCCCGATTTTAAAGTTATACCAGTTTTTCTGTTCATGGTCAGAGGTCAAGGTCACTGGAGTCACTTGACCTTGATACTAATTTGTAGGTCCTGTCATTTTCTATTCATTTGTGAAGACCCCAGTACTTTATCATATTTGTCAAGTTATATCTGTTGAATTTTGGAATAAATTTTCCCCATAGTTCTATTTTAAACCCCACCCCCATTTGATCCCTCCCAAAATGTACCCTAACCCCCTTCAATCTGAAAACAAATACATTTCTGCACATCTAGATACATTGGCCTATCATATACTTCAATATCTATTATTTTCATGAACTGGTTACAGAGTATCGGACAGTTTTAGGCGCGAGAAAGAAGATTGATTGATTGTTTTGCTGTTTTTCGCCACACCAACAATTTTTCTGTTATCTGATGGCGCTCAGTTTTTATTGGTGGAAGAGAGAACCCAGACACAATGTACCTTGGAAGAGACCACCGACCTTCCGAAAGTAAATTGGGAAAATTTCTCACTTACCGGCACGAGCGGGATTCGAACCCGTGCCGACCAGAGGTGAGAGGCCGTGCGAGAAAGAAGAAGAAAAACAAGAAGAATTCATACTAAAACAACATTTCCCCCTTCTGGGAAGGGGCCACATAATAATCAGTGTAATTAAGAAAGGAAATTGTCAAAGATTATATATACTCCAATGATCCCATAGTGAGACCCCATCCTACCCCTTCCCCTCCTCGACCATGATTGTTCAAAGTCAATGATAACTTAGACGATTTGAAATTCTTTTAGAAAGGGCTTTACATGATAATTTGAAATTTGTATAAAAATAATTTTGAACATATCATGTACAGAATACGACCATCTTACTAGCCACAGGAAAACTAAATGTAGCACCACTGGGGTTGGGGGGTTGGGGTAGATGTGTGTATGTTACAGAATACAACCACTTTACTAGCCACAGGAAACCAAATGTAGCACCACTGGGGGTGGGAGTGGGAGTAGATGTGTGTATGTTACAGAATATAACACTTTACTAGCCACAGGAAACCAAGTTTAGCACCACTGGGGGGATAAATGTGTATATGTTCCCTTCATCATTGGAAATAAAATAAGTGCCTAGAGTGTGTAAAATATTTAGTTCACAAAATAAATGTCAATATCTTGCTCGTTGTTCTTATTAATTTTCATTATGACCGAGTGATCAGTTACAAATTAGAAACTATGAGGTGAGCTCCTTTGCCCTCAAAGGCTGATATGAGCATTATTTTATTATTCTATGGGCGTGTCTATCTTATCGATCTGTTGATCACTTTAGTTTTATTACATCACTGCACATCTAATCATTATAGAGATCTGAAAAGTAATCCCACCCTCGGGAGGTCCCAGGTGGTACCCCATACAGCGCCAAACTGATGGCGGCAGATGATCCAAAATGTCCTCTACCTTGCCTTGATGCTGGTTTTGTGGACTCTATAAAGAATAAGTTGCTGTTAATCTTCACCATAACTATATGAGAAGTAAATGTAGAAACTTTTAGGTAAGCGAAATACAATAGTCTTCAAAGGCCGATGTGGTCTTTGTTTGAGGTGCTTCAGGTTCGTCAACATTGTTATCGATCTCTTCATCCGTTTTCTCTGATTTGATCACCCCATATTCAATAGAGGCCTGAAAAGTGATAACACTTTCGAGCACCCCTAAGTGGTACCCCTACAGCCCCAAACTGAGGGCGGGAAATGATAGTCTAAGCCCCCCCCCCCCTACTTCGCCCTGATACTCTAAACACAATGTAAAGAAAGAGTATTTAGTTGAAAGTATATGTCTCGCTAAAAAACAAAACCCCAAAAATTAAATTTTAAAAATCCAGTTAAGAGTCATTTTAGGTTCTAAACATTTGAAAAGTACATGAAATGTAAAGACTATGTAGAGAAGTTATGTTAAATATTTGTAGTTTGTTACAGAATTTGTCACCGTTAACGCATAAATATTTTTCAAACCTTTTATAAGATCCGCCACTGTTAATCTCAATAAAACCTTCTGTATACCTTTTTCAACACTTAGCTCGCTCGGTTCTGCCGTTACACCCTGCCTTGTAATCTTAAAGTAATCCTAAATACTCAAGGTGCTGAGGAAAATCTACCAAAAGTGCGACTGCATCGTGGTCAAGTTTTATTTCAAAATATTTGGTAAAGCTATTTTAAGCCGCCTAGAATGACTAATTATCGGTAAAATTACATAATATGCGGGCGCGTAGCGATTTATTACTCAAATGTGGCCCCAATGATAACCTCTTGAAATCACACAAACGGCTGTCCCCCTGAACGTCTCCTATCTCCCTTGCACAAAATGAACACCTCTCGGTCATTTATCATTAGACTGTCCTATGAATGCAGGGGTGCATTATCTTGTTGGGAACTAACACACACTATACAGGTAGGTCGGCAATTGTATATAGGTGCGACGAGAAGCTAAATAGTGCCTTCTGCGGTAATCTTATATTATGATAGTGCTCGTACATGTATTAACGGGATCCATCATGTCATATGTACTATATATATATATATATATATATATATATATATATATATATATATATAAAAGCACTAAAGTTCCAACAACACCCGATACCTCAAATATATATATATATATATATTATTAAATACTTGTAAAATCAAGTCACTTTCGAATAATTCCATTCTATCAAAATTTTATTTATACTTCTTGTCCAATTTTTAAAAAATGATTTGCGGTCTATGGAAATCAATGATCTTGAATGTATAATAGCAATTTAGGAGTAAACTTTAGGGCATGGATAAAAGAAAATATGGGTGGTCGTGATGACTGGAGAGAGTAGTGTCCTTAGCCCCTGTACTGCTGGGTCATCGTAGCGAATGCCAGAGTGTCGTCGTTCGATCGAAAAAAAAAAGTGAGATTTCATAAAAGTCTACGTACAGTATACTTCATACCCCCCCCCCCCCCATATGATTCAATACATGCGTATTGTAGAACAACTCGATACACCCTCTAAAAGTCACTGTCATGACATAAGATACTTTTATTATATGTTAGTGAGGGAAATGTAAAGATTTCTTCACCCAAGAAAAATCACATTCCCCGAATGCATATCGAGGAAAAGGGTGTGTATTAGCTGTAAGTTAAATCGCGTGATTTGTTCAACTAATATCACAGTGTTTCACCCCCCCCCCCCCCAACCCCCGAGATATACATGCGCGTCCTCTCAGTAGCATTTCACATTTTCATTAATTAATATCATTATGAGTTTCAAATCCTTGTAAGTTTTTTTTTTTATTTTATCGTTTTAGTTACATTTACCAAATTAATCAGATGTTGTGCATTTCTGAGTAAACTCTAAATGTGTACTGTGTAAATGCATTATAAAAGGACGGATCTGTCCACATTCCCATACCGCGCCCCCACTGATATGTTGTGTATTGAACATACAAGACAAAGTATTGGTTTTTTAGGGGTGTGTGCGTGTTTTTTCCTATTTATTTGAATTGTTGACTACTGTTTTATTCATACAAAATGACACTTCGTTTGACTTTTGATCGAAGGACTGTACAATTATATGAAGATAGTCAGCCCTTTTCATATCATTTTTATCTATCAAGCTTCAGTTTAAACATTAGTCAAACACTTGAATGTTGAAATGAGGACATAAATCAACTATCGGCGTACAAAGTAGCCTGCTAAGATCACAAAATCGGAGCCTATCGTCAGATTTACAAATCGTTTACTTAATAACCAGGGGATCGCCATTACCTTTATCCAGCACTTCATTTAAATAAGAAAAAATAAATGCGTCAAGATCGAGTCAAGGAAGAGAATATCCCCCCCCCCCCCCCCCCCCCCCGGGTTGCTTCTTCAAAAGGATGTCTAATACATGTATCGCCTGGTTTTACAATAATCGGGATAATTTCCGTACACTTTTCGACAGGGAAACATTTCAGAGGCTTAAGGATGTATGCTACACCAGAGAAATTTGATATGGATGAAAAGTGGAGGATATGTACAACAATATTTTGAAATTGAAAACTTTCAAATTTACTTTATTTAATCAAAAATGCAGTTTTAATAGAAAGCAATTTGAAAAAATATAAAAACCCTGCTGGACTCAAATATGCGATCTACAGTTTAGCATTCGACGTGCTAACGTACTGAGCTACTCAGCTAGGCGATGAATTTTGAAATGAATAGACAAAATAATATTGCTGATATTTATATTTTCATCCATGTTTTAAAAGGAAGTCAGTCATTTTGACGATGTAGAGTACCGCCTTAACTCGTACTTAAGGAGGAATAACATACTAAAGAAATATGGATGGAAGTGGAGGTTATGTACAGCAATATCTTAAAATTGAAAAAGTTTACAATTTACCTTACTTAGTTGAAAAATTAAGTATTGAAAGAAATTAATCTGAAAAAAAAATTAAAACCTCTGGAAGACTCGATTTGACGAGCTACGGATCGGTAGTGGTCATCTTAACTCTGAGTTACCCAGCTAGGCAATCACAAATGTAGATGTAAAAGAAATGATACACGTATTACTGATGTTGGTATGTTTCAAAAGAAAGCCAGGCAAGACGTATTATTCATTGGCTGAGCATGCAGAAAATAAATCTCAAGATCTTTTCAAGAGAGGGATATGTTATTGCACAATGTCCTATCTCCCAATTGAGAAATACAATTATCTAATATGATGTTTTCTCCCTGTCTCTTATCTTATGATTTGTACGAACAATGGAGGAAATGTTTGTCCTCATTTAAAATGTCCTGCTGTTATTGATAGTGCGATTACAGTATTTCCATTTCTGTCGCATTTCAATGTTTGTACTTGGCCGGTCCATTGTATTTGCCTTTTGATGTTGGTAGATTGAGTGACATCTAACATTTTCATTTATATCTCTACATTACACACTTTTTAGACGGATACTTTCAGATCTATAGTCTATTACTGATCTTTCAGACCTGCAATCTGCAGTCTATTACTGTCGATTTGATGCATACGTTTAACCCTGCAGTTTATTACTGTCGATTTGATGCATACTTTTAGCCCTGCAGTTTATTACTGTCGATTTGATGCATACTTTTAGCCCTGCAGTTTATTACTGTCGATTTGATGCATACTTTTAGCCCTGCAGTTTATTACTGTCGATTTGATGCATACTTTTAGCTCTGCAGTTTATTACTGACGATTTGAGCTCAGACACTACCTAGAGGCGGACGAAAAAGTGTGAACGAACACACGAGGAGAGTAGGGGGGGGGAGAGTAGGGGAGGGGGGTTAAAGAGGAGAGTAGGGGGATTTAAAATAATGAGAAATTTTGATTTTACTCATGTAAATACCTGTACAAATACGAATGGAAAGTAGTATATAACTAGTAAGATCACAAATGTCACGAAGCCTGAAAGTATAAATGGAATTATATTAATTATACCTTTGACACGGCGCCTCGGTTTCTACGGTTTTATCCGAAAAACCGCCCCATTTAGGCACCTCTTAAAACAAGCAAGGGGTACTGAGGACCTATTCTAACCTATTCTAACCTGGATTCCCCCACGGAAGGAAAAATATGTTCCTAAACCGAAGGTTTTTATAAGGGGTGGATCTGTAGCTCTCTCGGACAATAATGGAACAGACCAGAGAATATCTCTGTACATTTTTCTTCTTTTTGAGGGTTTAAATTCATGGGTTTTGTTTCTAAATGAATGCAAAGAATCTAAATCCCTGATCCACAATTTTAACGATCTTGTAATAAACTGTATTTTGCAGAATTTGAACAAAATACATAGTGCAGTATCTAAACGTCTAAAATATGGGCTGTCGAGGGTTTTTCTCCCTAAACTGAACTACCCTGCATATGACTTTAAGCAATATCTCCGTCACATGTGTAGGGACGCTTATAGTAAGAAAAGTTTAATCTTTAGAATTTTTTAATTAAATATTTCAAAGTGATTTTCAAATCCATTTAATCCTGGTTAAGAGCTATTTCCCGATAAGACTCAACCTTGTTCTTGATCCAACTCACATCATAATTCCCCTGCCTTTTACGTAAGTTGTCATCACCTGTATAAAAATCTCCAAACTTTCGGTTTACTTTAGTTGTAATTATTTTCTCCCTCAGTGCCCTCGTCCGAAAATAAATATTTTTCCTGACTATTTATTAGTAAAACAAAAGAGAAAAAGTGTATAGGTGTGTTGCGTTCGTTACAGGATCGCTTTTAATGAACAAACATAAAACTCAACCAAGCCGAAAAATCACAAATGAAAGCAACTGAAAATGGGCTGGGTGGGAGGAAAGGGTCTTCACACTGCCCGAAATCTAACCAGTAGTAGTATATATAATACACGCGAAAACGTTTGTGCGTGAACTCAGAAACCCGCGAAATGTATTTACGGAAATTAACGAAAAATGACGAAATGTAAAACGTAAAAAAATAAATGTATTACTTTTATTTTTCTACATGATATAATAATTGTACGTAACACATTCAAGCAAATTTTAATATCTTGCATTCAGGAAAACATTTTTATCAGATAATGAAACCAATCTGCAATCCATAATCGGACCAATCACAGAATTATGAATGTCAATGAACGATGCTTGGATACATCCATTTGTCTGCGTAATTTCATTCAATTTATAACGTTTACTCTAAGTTTTATTTGACGCGTTGAAACAAAGTTCGAGGTTTTCGTATGTAAAATTATATGCTACCAACTTTTGACGTTGATTCAAGTCATTTCAGAATTTCATAAAGTCAGAAAAACTAACATTCATTGATATCACATGAATGATCTTTTTATTGTTAAAGAAATTTTAATTGCATATCAAAAGAAAGCATGTCTATCCAGATAGAAATTATTAATTCAAAATTGAACGCACTGTTTTGGAAAAAAGAGTGTATTAATTTTTACTTCATTTCAAATGTGCACATCCCGCAAAACAATACAGCCCTCTCAAAGATACCTTAGCAAACAACCACCTAATATCAATTTTAATGGATTCGTGCAGTGAGTTACCGATATTCTATTCCATGTCTCATTCTTAGGACTAGATCTTTAAAGCTTATTTGTCTTAATTAAATACATAAATTGCAGATCTCCAAAAACCCCACTTGGTCGATGGTTGTAGTCTTTTTAATTCTTAGGCACGAAAAAAGATTAGAGCAGTCAAACAAAAATGGAGGGACATACATGCGTCTCTGTAGAATAGAAACATAACAATTTACACCCTCCGCACTTCCAGAATGTAAAATAATATCTAAATTCGAAACTAAGTCACGTGGTAAGTGATGGGGATGCATTAGATTTCGATAGCGTGGTATCAATATCTGCTGCTTACTTACAAAATATTTAAACTTTAAGCAAAAATTGGAGAATAAAAAAAAAAACAACCATACATTGAGCGATCGGGAACACAGATACCCCATTAGGTCGACTAACTTCCTAAACCCTTCGTCTGTCACATTTTAGTCTCACTTCTGATTCCTTCTGATTCACAATTGAAAGAAATGGAAAAACGTTTTCTTTCTGTTTTATGAAGAAGAAAAAAACAATTACAGAGTGAAAATGGATTGTACGTTAAAACTTGTAAAGGTGGTGGTTTAAAATTGTCTGTATCACGGGGTTGATTGTCACCGAAACTTATAGGGATAAAAAAAAATATCGTACATATGTAAAGTTAAGTAGCGGTATACACTTAAAAAATTAAATGTTCAGAAAGATATTATTTTTTAAGAGTATACAAAATTTTATATATATATATATATATATATATATATATATATATATATATATATATATATATATATATATATCTTTTATAAAGGACGTGGGATGAAAACAATATATTTGATACACGTCCCTCCCGAGCATTTTTCACTCGCCTTACCAGCAGCAAAATTTAGGCCTATGCTCGGGGCTTACAGCCTATGAGCAGGGAGGGATATTCATCGTGCCACACCTGCTGTGACACGCGGCCTCGGTTTTTGCGGTCTCATCCGAAGAACCGCCCCAATTCGTCGCCTCTTACGACAAACATGGGGTACTGAGGACCTAACTCGGATCCCTACTGGGTTATTGATAAGGCGAATTATTTATCAAATGAAGATGGTTCCATCGTGGGGATCCCTTTATTCTAGTATAAGGGATGACCGCTGATACTTTAGCTGCTATCAAAAAATGTGTTATTTGATTGTATCTTCGTTTAACGTCCCGTTGAGAATTTTTCACTCATATTGAGACGTCACCAACTGTAGGGGTGAAGTGCCACAAATTAGCTTAGCGCTGAAGGCCGTAGCAGTGAGGGTTCGTTAACGTGCCAACGTCTGCCACGACACGAGATCTGCTTTTAAGGTCCTATCCGAAAGACTCGTGATTCCCTTTTCTGAATGCCGAGCGTGTAGCGAAGGAGCAATCACTTCCGGAATTCAAATTTGAAGGTTGACACGGTCATGGAAGAAGCGGGGCTTGAACTTACGAACTCCCGGCTACGAAGCGAATGCTGTACCACCAAACTTCCGCGACCGGATGTAAAGAGGGGGTAAAATGTTTCGTATCACATACATAACTCAGAACTTGTCTTTTCTATCAAGTGCATAACAAACTAAAATATGTATGAATTTTCAAAAGTATGAGTATACGGGTCCCCTGATATCAGAGGGAACTTCAGGGGACTGAGGTGGTTCCTCTACGCTGGGAACTTCCGGAGACTGATGTGGTTCTTCTACGCTGGGAACTTCCGGAGACTGATGTGGTTCCTCTGCGCTGGGAACTTCCGGAGACTGGGATGGTTCCTCTACCCTGGGAACTCCCGGAGACTGATGTGGTTCCTCTGCGCTGGGAACTTCCGGAGACTGGGATGGTTCCTCTACCCTGGGAACTTCCGGAGACTGATGTGGTTCCTCTACCCTGGGAACTTCCGGAGACTGGGGTGGTTCCTCTACCCAAGGGGAGGGCGCCCTTTCCCCTGCCTCGCCCTGGAAAGCCGTTTCGAAATTCTGAAGTGAAAATATATATTTTGTTTGAAAAAGTGAAAGAAATAAACATTCTTACCTTCTCTTATCCGGCGTTGACCTCCTTGTGGCACTATCCTTCGGCTGTCTCCTCTTTGTGGGTTTTGGGATCGGACTGGGAGAACGTGAACTTTTTACAGTACTTGTAATTAGATTGGATAGTTAAGACACTGTCTATTTTAAGTATTTGTATTTTGATTGAATAGTTAAACTGTTATACTGTTATAAATGCTTCTATTTAGATTGGATAGTTAAGACACCGTCTATTTAATTGTTTGTATTTTGATTGGATAGGTAAGACACCGTCTATTTAAGTGTTTGTATTTTAATTGGATAGTTAATACACCGTCTATTTAAGTGTTTGTATTTTGATTGGATAGTTAAGACACCGTCTATTTAAGTGTTTGTATTTTGATTGGATAGTTAAGACACCGTCTATTTAATTGTTTGTATTTTGATTGGATAGGTAAGACACCGTCTAATTAATTGTTTGTATTTTGATTGGATAGTTAAGACACCGTCTATTTAAGTGTTTGTATTTTGATTGGATAGTTAAGACACCGTCTATTTAAGTGTTTGTATTTTGATTGGATAGTTAAAACAACGGCTATTTAGGTGTTTGTATTTGATTGGATAGTTTAAGACACCGTCAATGAAATGATTGTATTTGGATTGAATATTTAGATTACATTCTCTTTCAGTGTGTGTGATTACAATGTTTGAACATATTCAATCTAAATTATTGTATTCTTATTGATAGTTACAACACAAGCCATTAGGTGAGTGTATTTGGATTAAGTAGGTAGAATACTGTCAGTCGAGTGAGTATTTGGATTGAGTAGGTAGGGCGCTGTCAGTTGGGTGATTGTATTTGGATTGAGTAGGTAAAATACTGTCAGTTGAGTGATTGTATTTGGACTGAGTAGGTAGGGCGCTCTCAGTTGAGTGATTGTAATTGGATTGAGTAGGTAGGGCGTTGTCAGTTGAGTGATTGTATTCGGATTGAGTAGGTAGGGCGCTGTCGGTTGGGCGATTGTATTTGGACTGAGTAGGTAGGGCGCTGTCAGTTGAGTGATTGTATTTAGATTGAGTAGGTAGGGCGCTGTCAGTTAAGTGAGTGTATTTGGATTGAGTAGGTAGAATACTGTCAGCTGAGTGAGTGTGATTGGATTAAAAAGGTTGGGTGCTGTCAGTTGAGTGATTGTAATTGGATTGAGTAGGTAGGGCGCTGTCAGTTGAGTGATTGTAGTTGGATTGAGTAGGTGGAATACTGTCAGTCGAGTGAGTATTTGGATTGAGTAGGTAGGGCGCTGTCAGTTAGGTGATTGTATTTGAATTTGAGTAGAGTGAATGTATTTGGATTGAATCGCATGTGATTTGATGGACTGCTCCTTGCACGTTTCGCCGTTGTCTGTATGTGATTTCGCGGTCTTCAGCGATGGTTCTATCATGCATGTGATTTACATTATTCTATCAGTCCGAGTTTTACCTAGCCGTGACAATCGGACATCACGTGACAATCGGACATCACGTGCACTGTTCATTGATGGCTCTCAAATCAACAACTCAATCTCCAACATTGTACTTTATTCGCCATTTCTGACACTTATGTGTGTAGTGGTGTTGCCACAAAGGATCAGGCATTGTTAAGGTCTCGATTCTTACTATATGTGCTACACTACAGATTTAACTCTGCTGTAATTTGAGACAAGGCGACTGCCTTATTTTATATCTAATTAGTATTTTTCGAATGTTCAAATTTTGGTTAAAAATAGAATGCAGTACGGATAAAAGCAGCATATGATTGTATTGTATTTGTGAAAACACTATGCGAAACTGTCGAAACAGGATATCATTTTTTAAGGAACGACTATATTGTTTAAGATTTGAATATATTATGGAACAATAAATGTAATATAAACAGTCATATATATCTGTCAATCATATGACAACGACTATTCGATCAGTGTATATACAAAACGTACATACCAAGATTCAAAGTGAATTGAAATGTTAATATGGTGATTTAAGAAAATTTATATTTAAAGTCCTTGCGCCAGGAAATGCCTCTTTTGTGTGGTACATGCACAGAGGCATCTACCTGTATTATCATTCTTGCTGTGTGTACATAATGACAGCTGTTACACGTATCTGCACTAAATAGGATTTTGAATTTTGTTATCTTATACTGATAATTCATTTTGGCTTCATAAAAAGAAATGTACAATGAGTTCCATGACATGCTATAGGACGTGCATCTTCTCCTTGTAGGTTTCTGTCCAAACAGGGCCGTAAATTACATGGAGGCGGAGGAGGCAGCTGCCTTCTCCAACTTTTGAGCCAAAAAAAATTAAAATTTAAAGTTCATTAGAATTTATGTTGTTTCCAATAACTAAGAACATGATACCTCCCTTAAAAAGCATTCCAAATCTTTCTTTTAGAATGAGTTAGTCAAGTAACATCTTAGAAGGCCCTAGAATCAAGGATTTTGCACGAAACGTGTTCAGTGTGCACAAAATGTGCTCAGCGTCTGGGCGGCCCCCAGACCCCCGCCTAATTTCCTGCCTCCTCCAAATTGAAGGTTAATTTACGGCCCTGCCAATCTCCTGAAAGTTTAACATGTTGAGTAATGCGATCGCCTCCAACACTTTTGTTCAATACATATATGATAAAACAGACAATATGTAAAATAAATATTTGATTAAGGTAAGGTTTACGACGTTTAACATATAGCCGACAAGATCACGTTGCATATCAGTATGTTATGTAGGAATTTATCTTAAAAATAACTTTTAAAAACAATTATTCATGTCATTTTGTGATTTTTTAAAATACATTTTCTGGATCTTTGTACAGACAATTTTAACTTTTAACGCATTTGGATAAAGCAAATAAAATGACTACCATCCAGACTTAGTTATATCCATGGTAAAAGATTGAAGAGAATTCTTTCATTTATGCGATCATTATATGGTCATTAAACTCGAACGTTAGAGATGTGCCATTTCTTTACAATATCTCTCTCTCTCTCTCTCTCTCTCTCTCTCTCTCTCTCTCTCTCTCTCTCTGTGTGTGTGTGTGTGTGCGACAATATATATTTAACATGATTGATTGATTGATAATTGTTTAACGTCCCTCTCGAGGATTGTTCACTTATGGAGACGTCACCACTGCTGGTGAAGGGCTGCAAAATTTAGGCGCTTACGGCCTTTGAGCAGGGAAGGATCTTCATCGTGCCACACCTGCTGTGACACAGCGCCTCGGTTTTTTTTCGGTCACATCCGAAAGTCCATCCTATTTAGTCGCCTCTTTTGACAAGAAAGGGGTACTGGGGACCTATTCTAACCCGGATCCCCACGGGATTATTTTACAATGGAAATACCCGGTAATGTAAATTGAACTGCAGTGAATATAATAAGGTATACCAGTAATGTAATGAAGTCAACGTCGATATTAATCAGAGACAAAATGATAACCCTTTTTTGAGGTGACATGAAGTATTTTGTAGGCATTGTGTTTCAGATCTATGCCGAAGTACAGGTATATCGGCACTGTGTTTGTAGAAAGATCATTTGGCTTTGGGTTCATTGTTAAGGACAAGTTCAAACTAATCCTTGTCAATTTTTAAAATGTACAAAGCTGATCGTAATGTAAATAGTGATAATACACAGGATAGATAATTCTGTGACAGACGGAAGTGCGTCAGATATTTATAGCAGTGTAATAAATACTTTAATCTGCAGAGTATACTCAATCGGTTTTGTGATGTGATATAGATTTTTTAAAAAATCTAAACACTTTCTTGAAATATTTTGACAGTATTACCGGTCTTCTTCAGTCGTATTTCAGAATTTCTGAGGTGAATGAAGAAGACCGGTAACACGGTCGAAATATTTCAACAAAGTGTTTTTAGCTCACCTCAAGTGAGCTTTTCTGATCAAAATTTTCCGTTGTCTCCTTGTTAACTTCCATTTTTCAGCGATGGTAGAGTTGAGTTATTAGCTGTGCCTAGTCACATTCATATTTCTTTAATTAAAATGAATCGGAGATTGGTAGGATTGTTTGTTTGTTGTTGGGTTTTTTTTTGGGGGGTGGGGGGTGTATTTTAAAAAAAAAACATTTTCGTCAATATTTTCTTAAACAAAATTAATTTTGAAAAAAACATATAGAATAAAATTCGTAGATAATGACGAAATCAAGTTTTAGAGATCAGTTCTTTAAATTTATTTGTTTTAATGTTTTTCAACTACCGATGTCAGCAAAATGATCACTGATTACGTAATAAGGGATTTTCAGGGGAGTAATATACGATGATTTGGTGGTTTCTATCTCTTCGACGAAAAATATTTTGTTAAGCGTCATTGAATATAACTTGGTCAGAATACTTATCATTTCCATTAGTGGAACTCTTCAAATTAAAGGCGCGTAAAGTCGTGCTACCGGGACAACATACGTAAACATTACTTAGGCATACATAATATAAATTATGGTATCGGATACATATTATATATAACCGACTGCAAACCACAACACTGATTAATTCTAAAGTCAAATTTAGGAATTGATTATTCTTACAAGAAAACAGACGAACTTATTAAACTATGTGAGGGAGTGCAGGTACTAAATCTGCCAAATCTGACCGATATAAAGCATCAATCGCAAGACGAACTGTGAAGGGAAAAACCTATATGCACATCCAACACAAGAACCTTTCTTGTAATTAATGTGATTAATATGTTTTTAAAGTCTGTCAGACTATGAAGACATTCTATCTTATCATACAATTAGGACAGGTTCATATAGCATGGACTTGGTAATCGTACACGAACACCCCCCACCCCCCACCCTCAATTTCCATATTTTAGAACAAGTTATATATATGCCAAACTGCATTTTTAAAGACGTTTATAACACTGATTAACACAACTAATGTGTTTCCAAACTGCATTTAAGCTATTTTGAAAATTACAAAATATTGATGGATTTAGGACAGAGAACATCATTGTTTGGAATTTTTAAAATAGGTGTGGTGGAGTTTAAAAACATGTAACATTTTTAATATGATTGTGTTAGAATATTTGAAAAATGCAGTTTGACCGATGATTATTTTATTTAAAAATATACCATGTATTTTAACTCTTGAAAAGGGGGGGGGGGGGGGGGGGGGGGGGTATGACCGTTTCGTTTATGTCCCATTAATCTCGCACTTGCTCGCGAGACTTGTGCATTTTCTTACCAATGACGCACAAGAGTCATCAAAGAGCGATAACTCTAACGAGCTGGTAATGAGAAGTATTGGACTCATAAACAATACCGCGGTGGCCGAGAGGTTAGAGCGTTCGCCCCGCATGCGGAAGGTCGGGGTTCGAATCCCGAAGTCGTTAAAACAGGTAGTGACAGTTCCATCGCCAAACACTCGGCATCAGGTGTGAATGTCACGGGTCCTCGGAGATGACCTTAAAAACTGATGTCCCGTGTCACAGTAGGTGTGGCACGCTAAAGAACCCTCACTGCTCAATGGCTATAAGCGCCGAGATAGTCCTAAATTTGAAACCCTTCACCAGTCTTGGTGACGTCTCATATGAGTGAAAAATTCTCGAGCGAGACGTTAAGCGAGATACAATCAATAAATACTAACCAAATACGCCATCAATCTTACGTCCCTTTATAAGGAATTCTGGGATGACCCCTAAAACTGAATATGCTTGAAACATTTTTTGTTTGTTAAACGTAGTAGAACAAACGTTGTAATTAATGAGAAGAGATGACGTATTCCAATCAATGATGTCAAGGTTTAGGGGTCAACCAAGAGTCCAAGATGTCAAGGTTTAGGGGTCAACCAAGAGTCCAAGATGTCAAGGTTTAGGGGTCAACCAAGAGTCCAAGATGTCAAGGTTTAGGGTTCAACCAAGAGTCCAAGATGGATCAAAAGTAGTTTCTAGATATCCCAAAAAGTAAAAAATAATTTGTTAAGCATCATTGAAACAAAGTTGGTAGTTTTGATGATCTGCAAATGCTGATATCAGTAAAATGATCACTGGCTAGGTGATAAGGGGTTTCATTTACGAGACATTAATGTTTTCTATTTCTTAAACAAATATATTTTGTAAAGCGTTAAAGAATATAAAGTCAGAATTTGAGGTCAATATGCCAGGTTTAAATTTTGACTTACGACTCCTTTTAAGGTACTGAGGAGATGGTCCCTAAAACTGAATATGTTATCTATGTTGAAACCTGAAAGTCGGTTGTTGGTTTTACGTTCCGTGTTGAATTGTTTACTCATATTGAGACTTACCAGTTGTAGGTGAAGGACTATAAATTTAGACCTATGTTTGCCACTTACGGTCGTAACAGTGAGGGTTCTTTAACGTGCTAACGCCTACCGCGACATGGAACCTCCATTTTTAAGGTCATATCCGAAAGACCATTTGGCAAAAGGGGGGAATTCTTTACCTACCGGTATGGTTACGCCCTACGTGCGACCTTCCGGTTACGAAACGAACGCTATATTACTGAGCTACCTCGAACAACATATAAACAAATTTATAAATTTAACGAGAAGAGCTATTGAACTGTAACAAGGTATCAGCCCCTTAGATAAGGGACCGATAAGAGTAAAAGAAATTAGTGATTTATAGGGAATACTTTAGGGCACTTTGATCCCAATATTTCAAAATCGAACGGAAGACCTATTCGTAAAACAACGGGACGCATACAACTGGCCCTATTGGTTGTTCACAACGAGACCGTGTCTAGTTATTATCATTATTGACTGTAAATACATCTAGGAATTTGAGAACAAATAAGGATTATTTCATGATAGAAAATCCCAACAACGGCGAATGCATGCTTTTACATAAGCATTTAGATACATGTATGATTTTGGCACAAATTGCCCCAACCGCTCTCTGATATGCGTGTCTGCGTGTCACTAATGACCATTAACCCCCCCCCCCCCCCCACCACCACCACCACCACCACCACCACACAATAATCCCTGTCCCAGGAATATGCCAGTAGATAACTAAACAGTATATTCAAAAGATTGATTGATTATTGTTTAACGTCCCTCCCCATAATATCTCACTCATATGGAGACGTCACCACTGCCGGCGAAGGGCTGCAAAATGTAGGCCTATACCCGGCACTTATGGCCTTTGAGCAGGGAGGGATCTTTATTGTGCTACGCCTGCTGTGACACGGGGCCTCGGTTTTTTTGGGGTTTTTTTTGCGGTCTCATCCGAAGGTCCGCCCCATTTAGTCGCCTCTTACGAAAAGCAAGGGGTACTGAGGACCTATTCTATCCCGGATCCCCACGGGATGCAAGAAAAGAACATCATAATTTAAAAACAAAAATTCAACGCCAATTATTTGAAGAGCATCTACAATTACATGAAGTTATAAATCTAATTGTTTTGTTCTTTTACTTCATTACAGATATGAAATGTAGACAAAACTATGAAAGGCCGAAGAGTATTCCAGGTGTTGCTTACGGTGATGTGTGCATATATTTTGGTAACTGTATATGTGTACACACGGGTGTTCGAGACCGGAAGAGAAACACGAGCGGCAGACGACTACAGTTCAGTGTTGGACTATGAAGAAGAGAGACCGGAAACCGGGCAGGCCAAAGGTGACCGGAAGTTAAAAGTTCACAGTGATCATGTCTTCATCGAGTACAACGAAAATTTTCATCAGAATAGTAACTACGAAAGGGGATCAAACAATCACACAGGGAAATGGGAGACTTCGGAAGAAAAGACAGAAATCAAATATTTTGAGGAAGAAGAATTTGATAAAAAGATACGAGAAAGTGCCAAAAGACTTGGAGAAAAACTGCAACGAAATCTTAAGAAGTTTTACTCAAGAAATGAAACGGCACGCCATTTAAATTCCCAGCCCGTACGAATAACAAAATCTTTAATGAAAGGTTCCATGGACGATGCCACTGAAAACTTTGAGAAAAAAGGGGTCAGGGCAGTGAAAAGACACATAGAACAAACTGAGTTTGTTAGAAACCTCAAAATTACGATCTCTTCCGAAAGCTATAACTTTCGAGAAATTTTTTCAGGAATATATCTTTATTCTAGCTTTTTCGACTCTCGCGAGGAAGTCAGTTTTATCAGGTTCATTCTGATTGGCAGAACGCGTAATAGCGTAAAACTCTGGTGTCTATTGCAAGGCAATGACACCGAAGACGCCTTTAAATCCGAAGTGCAGTTTTATCCCACATGTGAAAGCCATATGAAGGATAATGCCGTGTACCTTGCTTCCTGTGAAGTGCCTGATGAATTTGGTCGGGTTCGATACATTAATTTGACCAACATTGAAAATCAGAATCCGGGTGTTTCCATAAATGTCATTTCTGACGTATTAGACACAGGCTTTAGATTTAGATTTGCGACTTGTGTTCCTCCGCTTTTTGGCGACATTAATATTTTGCGTTTGACCGAATTCATAGAACTGTCCATACTACTGGGCACAGAACAGCTCTATTTTTATTACAACGGAGAACGAGATGATATATACCAGTTACTTCAATATTATTCCGAGTTAGGGATTGCTACGCATTTACCTTGGAATTTATCAATGGCGTCGCATGAAATTTGGTATCATGGACAATCCGCCGCCATATGGGATTGCATGTACAGGAATATAAGAGTGTCGGAATTGGTTTCCTTTAATGATATTGATGAATACATAGTGCCAAAAAAAGTTCGGACATGGAATGCCATGCTGTCAGCTTTACAGAAAGTGGCGAGAGACTCCATTTCCAAGGAGCAAGATGTAGCTGTTTTTAGTTTTCAAAGTGCTTTCTTTGATTCTAATTTTGTTGACCATGGTCCAGAGGTTAACGATGAATATAGCCAGCTTTTGACGTCTAACGTCACAATGCGAACTTCCACCATCAGTAAAGTTAGGACTAAAATGATTGTTTACCCATTAAAAGTCTTTGAGCTCGGAATTCATCATTTAAGCAAACCTATGGATGAGAATTTGAAGTCGGTTTCGATTCCTGAAGATATTGCTTTGATCCATCATTATAGACACTGTGAATGGAATTATGGGATGAACTGTGATATGATCATCAAAGATGACTCCATGCATGGGTATAGAAAAGAACTGCTTAGCCGTGTCAGATCGAGGCTCCATGGGTTTAACAGAGTAGAGACTGTCTCAGAACATATAGTAAAACAGGGTACACAGGATAATGTATCATAAAGTGATCAATTGATTGATTGATTGTTAATAACGTCCCTCTCAAGAATTTTTCACTCATATGGAGACGTCACCATTGCCGGTGAAGGGCGGTATATTTTAGGCCTATTCTTGGCGCTTACGGCTTTGAGCAGGAAGGGGTCTTTATCGTGTTTCACCTGCTGTGACACGGGGCCTCGGTCTTTGCGGCCTCGTCGTTTTCCTCCCTATATTCGGGTCGTTATTTGTATGCACCGGTGGCTGAAACATATAAGACGCGGGGAATTTGTCAACATCGAAATAAATGTTGTCCATGTTGAATAAATGATGCCCCTAAATACCGAATTTTAAAAATATCTAACACGACTGTTACAATCAGTTGATCGACGAAGGTCGCATATGACGTCACTGTCCCACGTGACTACCTAATTAACTAACCATTTTGAAATCGGGGATTAGATTTATGTCCGTATTGTGGTTAATTATCGCATTATTTCGGCGAACGAACAATTAGAATTAATTTTAAGCATAAGGAAGACAAAATGCATAATTATAATTTTGCATACTTTCAAAGCATGCGACACGTCCTTTATGAAGATTCAATAATCACGCTCCTGAAGATGGCGGCAACACCGTAAGAAAGGAAACACAATGTTATAGTAGTAAAACCAGGCATCTGTAACACGATAAATGATGATGGTGAAGATGTATAGTGCAGACTGCCCAGTAGGGGCCCTGCTACACTAGGTTTGTTGCGGCGAGGCGACGATGGTTGTCGAACCCCGGATCCCTTGGAAACGGCGACGGGTCTTCTTGAAGCCCGCGATGTTCGTGTTACATGTGTGTATGTCAAGCCCCGGTCACTTTTAAACGAACGCGACTTTCTGTATAATGAAGAGTCCATTATTTCTCGATTCTACTTTAATATATATACAAAGACATTTTTCAAGAATCATTCAAGGATTTTCAATTTTTTATCATCACTTTCCTGCCTACTGGACTGTGGAGAGTACAGAGTTATATCAATAAATGTTGCCTTTTTTTTCTAGACAGACGTCATGCCACCTAGCGTCTGCACATTACACAGTGCTAAAAATAGACATTCACTGGTAGCTCATGTTCAGAGATATGTTTCAACCACAATCACACGACAAACGGTGGTCAAAATCAGTGTTTCAACCACAATCACGCGACACACAGTGGATAAAATCAGTTATTAATTTATTTAAAAATAATAATAGTTTTTAAGAACAATAAATTCTCCAAATTGTTACTAAGGCAATATGGACAAAAGAAGAAATAAAAAACAATAGTGTGCTTATCTTTCTGTAGACACTGATATGTTTTATTTTAGTAAAATATCTCATACCGGTTGTTTGGTCGTTCTTGGCACATTGATTTTGATTGATCACTTCGTTATTTTCACCTTTCACACAGTAAGAATTATAACAAATCGTTAAAGACGAGTCGACCAAAAGATTGTTGAATAACTTTTAGTACAAGTGTCTTTAATGAAGATTGTTCGTCAGTTGTGTCTGTTTTGTAATAGGAATACGCGTTGTTTTGTTCTTTTATCTTGTTGGACGACATAGAAATTAAGCTTAAAAATAGTCTATAAATACTCAGTGTTGAAGGGTACGTTTTGTTTGAGAATTTGAATTTCCATCTTTAATTGGATGTGTTCAAGGTACAAGCTTTTGATATTACTTCTGATTTACATCAGGAAACCAATCTGATTGGGTTTGGTTTACAATAAGTGAACTCACTGTATTTTGGTGACATTGGTTAATAAGTGACCATAATTTACCCATAATGCCAAGTTCGTATATCTTAAAAATAAGACCAGACCTCCATACCGTGTCAAAAGCTTTGCTAATGTCATGAAAACCCACGTAAACCTTACTACCTTGTTCCAAGTTATGAAACATTGATTTTTGTAGATTGAAAGATGCTGTCAGACAACCTAATTATTTCTGGAAACCTTGTTGAGTATTGGGAAAATGTTTCTTGTGTAAAACACACTTAGTGATAGGATCATAGATAACCTTTTCAAAAAACTTAAAAAAGCAAGGCAATAAGGCTACAGGCATGTAACTGTTACAGGTTTATTGCCATCTTTAAATAACGGAACTATCAGATCGCGTTTCCAGTAGACGGGGACATGGTCATAATTTACAATTGCGTTAAATAACTTAAGAAGACGGGAGATCAGTAGTTTACCGCCATGTTTCATTCATCAGACATGCTATTGAATGGTGTTCTATGTGTAATGATTGATTGATTGATTGATTGATGTTTTCCGCCACACTCAACAATTTTTCAGTTATCTGGTGGCGCCCAGTTTTTTATTGGTGGAAGAGAGAACCCAGATACAATGTACCTGGGAAGAGACCACCGACCTTCCGAAAGTAAACTGGGAAACTTTCTCACTTATCGGCGTGAGCGGGATTCGGACCCGCGCCGACCAGAGGTGAGAGGCTGTGTGATTTTGAGCGCGATGCTCTAACCACTCCGCCACGGAGGTTGTTCAATGGACATTGAAAGTTAATGATCATTGAACGGTAACTGAATGATCAAGAAATGTAACCAAATGAGAACTAAATTATGACTGAATGGTCACTCAATTGATAAAAGATAACTGAATATTCAATAGATTAAAATGAAACACAATTTGAGTTGGAAATTTTCAGATTCTTATTTTTTCATTTTTGTTTACAATGTTTAACTAAAATATTTCTAATGGTTAGCCAAAATTTGAATGTCAGTTGTTGAGTTGCAAATGAAATAAAGTACTCACAATTCTTTGCCTTGTAAACAAGGTTCGTGCCATGTGTTTATTTACATATGGATTGCTTGATAGAAAGTATCATGTTTAAATCAAAATGAGATGTACCAAATAAAAGAAACTATTTAATTGTGTTCAGAATTAATTTGTCAAATGACAAAAATCTGCTTTAAGTAACTCCATACTCGCATTATCAGTTTATAAAAGTTTAAATTGTTTATGTATTTCAATTTATTAGAGTTAAAACTAATAAATTATCAAGTAAAATATATAGGTCATCACACTTTTTAATTCTACGTAAAAATCAAAGAAATCAGATATGGTCTGGTCATGCAGTGTCAAAGATACAAGACGTACATCAACAAAATCATATATCAACATCAGGAAATTGCAATATTCATTCAACAGCGTTATTAAAATTTCACAAAAAAATATTTAAAATGATATAAAGTATTCATGATAATTTCTTGAAACTTTCTTTACAAAACTATTTAAAATGTCTGTCCAAATACGGAGAATCTCTCGCATAATGAATATGATAAAGAATTCAACGAAAACAGAGTTATTATACCCCCCGCAACAAGTTGTGGGGGGTATACTGGAATCAGGTTGTCCGTCTGTCTGTCCGTCCGTCTGTAGACGCAATGGTTTTCGGGCTCTAAAGCATTATCCTTTCCACCTACCGTCACTATATCATATATATGGACTACCCATGGGATGAAGATGTTCCCTATCAATTTTGGGGTCAAAAGGTCAAAGGTCAAGCGCACTGGATATCGAAGTAGCAATATGGTTTCCGGGCTCTAAAGCGTTATCCCTTCCACCAACAGTCACCATATCATACATATGGACTACCCATGGGATGAAAGTGTTCCCTATCGATTTTGGGGTCAAAAGGTCAAAGGTCAAGCGCACTGGACATCGAAGTAGCAATATGGTTTCCGAGCTCTAAAGCGTTATCCTTTCCACCTACAGTTACCATATCATACATATGGACTACCCATGGGATGAAGATGTTCCCTATTGATTTTGGGGTCAAAAGGTCAAAGGTCACATGCACTGGACATCAAAGTAGCAATATGCTTCGGTTTGTCATGCCATTTGTTTTTTACACTCAGAAAAGAGGTAGTTTATACGTATTACCAACACCCTTTGGGAGATTGGGGTAAGCGGGGGGTATTCTTAGTGAGCATTGCTCACAGTACCTCTTGTTGCCCTTGAATTCAATATTTGGAAACATATTGATTATTAATATATAACTTAGACTTTTGAAATAATTTATATTCAGCAAGATTTTTTAACAGTAACCATTGAAAAAGACTCCAACAAAATTTATTGCAATACCATGCATACATCTAAATGAATTATTGATTTTGTAAAATACAAGGTGAAGATAACGATCAATCTCATAACTCCTATAAGCAATACAAAACAGATAGTTGGGCAAACACGGACCCCTGGACACACCAGAGGTGGGATCAGGTGCCTAGGAGGAGTAAGCATCCCCTGTTGACCGGTCACATCCGCCGTGAGCCCTATATCCTGATCAGGTAAACGGAGTTATCCGTAGTCAAAACCAGTGTGCCAAGAACGGCTTAACAATCGGTATAAAACACGTCAGACAGCATTCGACCCAATGCGAGGTTGTATTGACGAACTAGATCGTTATAACGACCATAGAATTTGCGAAATGCTGACTTCAATCGAGACTGTTGAAACCCCTGTACCATCAACTTGTTTGTCAGTAGCTTACCTCGATTTAAAAACTGACTATACGCAGAACAAGCTCTTGCATATCGAATCAGTTGAGATATATAAACACCATATGCAGGTGATAATGGAATATTGCTACATAAATATGGGAAGTTGACGATGGAGAAGCTGAAATCATCCCGTTTGTCATACAGTTGAGTTGTCAGTTTGCCGTTAATGTCTACTTTCAATACAAATCTTAAGTATGAAGCAGAAGTGGACGACTCTGTGGGGTCCTTTATTTCGAGCTCACAGGGATATATCAAATCGACTTATGAATGGAAGCTATTATTGTTAATAGACAAAACGTCATCGATATATCTAAATGTCGAATTGAAGGCCACAGCGAGAGATTTTTTCTTCTCGCGTAGAAGTTTTTTAATAAAGTCTGCTTCATATGAATATAGAAACAGGTCAGCTAACAAAGGAGCACAATTCGTGCCCATGGGAATTCCAACAGACTGTTGGAAGACCTGATCACCAAAGACCACGAAGATATTGTCAATGAGAAACTCTAGCATATTTTTTATTTCAACTTCAGAGTACTTGTGCGTGGAATCAGAGTGGTGTTTAACAAAGTAAGTTTTTGAATGACTGATCACTATATATGAATATTTCCGTTTTCCGTTTTTGTTGAAGAAGCAACTGTCTATGATTTCAAAAAGTGTAGTCTTTAATTTATCGTGAGGAATGGCCGTGTATAGTGTTGAAAAGTCATAGGTTTTAATGCTATTGATTTGGGGAAAATTCTGCGATTTCAAGTTTACTAAAAGTTCTTTAGATATTTTAGAATCCACATTTGATTAACACCACTTCTGGCATATGTAGTCGCACAGTAAGTTTGAAGTTTCTCCTTCACAGCTGTTAATATTTTCGTGAGGAGCAAAGGTAGGGGCTTGGTAGTGCACTTACTGGATCCAGCAATGTGTCTTTGTTTGTAAGGTTTTTTTTTTTTTTTGTAGTTTAGGAATTCAGTATAGGTACGGTAACTCATATTCATTTGACCCATAGACTGGGATATTAAATGTTATTTCCTTGTGGACTAGTCCAATTCCCCACATCATATACATTATCATTGCATCCATATGGAAATGCAGTGCCTAGGGTCCTGATCCAGTGATCGTCTCGTTGTCTACAAAAAGGGGTGCTTAGTGTTGCATTGTTTGTGTGGTGGTAATTTTTTTTCTAAAATCCTTACCCTCATGGACAAGATGGAGTGGTCCGGTGCATTTAAATGCTTGTAAACAAGTTGGTTACCACCATTATTAATTTGAAATCACATAAATTAAACCACACAGGTTACACTCAATGGCGTAGACAACGTTAGAAGATTTACAAGTCAGATTATCAAAAGTTTTGGTACAGAAACTACGTCCAGTTAGATTACTACTAAATGAATTTCTTGTGATCAGTATATCACAAGTTTTGCATTTTGTTGCAGAACATTTTGAGGTTGAACACATGGGGTCTGAAAAGGAATTATCAAAAATATCTCTTAAAGGAACATAACAGTCTTTAATTTGGGTATAAGAATTTTGGTTTCTGTACCAAAGCTGACAATCTGACGATTGTACATAAGACAAATCTTTGATATCTCGAAGGATAATCCGAGGGACACTAACCGATCTGTAGGAACCTGTGTCCCTTATAGACTCCACAGAGTGGTGAAATTACATGTTTAACCTTTTTACCCATGCAAATAAAATCAGGACACGAGCCTTGTTTACATAAGAATGATGAGCTTTGTATAAAAATTTTGACCATTAGAAATACCTTAGTTCAAGACCCAAAAATAATACCGTATGGTTTCTTTACGAATCACTGGATGTGGGCGGAGCTCATCTATGGTCATTGTTATTTACCTGGCCAAGAGATCAGGGTGCTGTGTATACTTTTGATGTACACAGGAAGGGTCTCAGGGTCGTCTGCAGTGTTTCTGTGGTCATAGTGTTTTTATAATGGTTGTATCCCTATGGCTGGATGACACACAGTCTACACCACCCCCTCTTTCTCTCTTTGGCTCAATGAATAATTTCTTTTATAAATATAGAACTAACATAAATTGATAATATCAATTATTTCAATAAGTTACAAGTTTTAGAAATTAATGGGCAAATTATTGTTTGATTTCTGATTGTTTAATTTATAATGCATGTATATATAGAGGGGGGGGGGTTACAATTATATTAAAATTGTATTGTTCAGGGATCTTTTTAAAAACAATTGAGTTAGGAGTAAATAGTAGTTATGGACAGGTCAATGCTATCAAAACTCTAGGATACAGGGCTTCCTCAAGATCTAAAGAATGTCTGTAGGTACTGGCTGTTATTGTTATCAAAACACCTCTCTGGGGTAGCTCTAGCTGCAGATGTCACTCCACCCGAGATTTATTGTTAAATGTTTGATTGACAGATGGCTAACAATTTGGGGGTGTTAACTTAAAGTTGGGTCTTTAAGCATTCTAAACATTAAGAATGGAAAAATGATATTTGAAAATTTTCAGCTCAAATCGTGTCCATGCCCTTTCAGACAGGTCATGAAAATCTTTGCTGGGGTACAATCCGCGAAAGATAACGAACAATTATCAATCGCATAGGCCCTATAAAGTATACAAAATTAAGGGCATGAGGAAATACGGACCCCTGGGCATGCTCGAGGTGGGATTAGATGCCCAGAAAGAGTAAGCACCCCTTGTGAGAGATGATTGAATACTAACTAAAGAATATGAGTGAACTTGGCGAACAATAAGCCTATTTATCGCGAATCGGGAGTTTAAAATCCGCATTGATGGTACCCGTATTTACAATAGATACAGTACCGTACTAAAACGCTGTCCAAAATATTTATAATTTAAAAAAAAAACCAACAAATATATAGATCATACTTCAAAGAATGATATTAAATCAAAATCATAATCAGAATTTGTTTCACAGGCAGCATCATATATGTCAGACATTAAGCGACTTTTAACACACATCGGTGCCTGGAGTACCCAAGGTACCAAATGACACTGCATACATGCTCGCAACATCCAACAGTACGTGTTCCGCATTTCCATTGACATATTAACATGATGTGAATGCGAAACCTCACATGTTTGTGGAATAGCATTTTCTGTATGGTGCAGTATTAATGCTTTGATTTGGATTCAGATTTTATCCAACAAATGTTTTTGAACAGCACTTACAACCTACTGGTACATTGTACTAGTATACCGAATATAATAAAGGCATCGGTTCTCGCCTCTTTTGGTACAACTCTGAGGCCGGTTTTACAGTTACAGAATGCACATTTGCTGTTAGATTTCCTGTAAATACAAATGGGACAGAAACAGACACTTGATTCGCTTTTTTGTACTGTGTGTTTTAGACAGTCTGCACTGGTTGCATATTTGGCTTTTGTCATGATCTCTTCAAGTAACTTCTTAAGCATTGTTCAAATTTTTCTCTTTAACTTTCCTTTAAGTTGTCGTTTACATAAACAACATCCATACTTCATAGGAGACCCCATACTTGTTAACATTTATTCACTAACTGCATGTTGGAATCAATTAATTGTATTGCCATTAAGACTGCATGCTATGAGTAAAACTTCGCATAAAATGCCAGACAAATAATTATGGGTAGTCTAATAATTTATAAGAAAGAAAAATAGGTTGGAAAAATTGGTATTTGAACAACATATATGCAACCTGAGCCTTTCCAAAACTTCACCGAGACTGTCGCTATACCACCTCGGCTATCCATCCCATGAAGAATGTCGGAATTTCAAGCTATCTAAACTCACCCGTCGTGGAATTCGAAATTTTCTTGATAATACGACAAAAGTTATACTCAAGAAATAAGGTTTTTTTTCATAGAGTGGGTCGAGTCTCCATACTTTTATTTACAAAACATATTACACCTGAACGTGTACTAACATATTTTAATTAGTTCACAATGGAGACTTGGCCCACTCCATATGAAAATCTGCTTGGAAAAGTTAAATTTATTGTTATTTTGAACGTTTCTCGCGTATACGTGATTTTAAGTAGAATTTTTCCAATGTTCCTTTGAAATGGGCACATCGAAAAGGCATTTTTTGAAACTATGGATTGATTGTTTTAACTAGAATGCATTTTTTCCCCGGAGAGTTTAAATTTTAACTTTAAAATTTGTCCTTCTGTGGGTTATTGGCTCGATACAGGCACCCATCTTCTTTGATTAAGGTAAGGTTTGTGACGCTTTTAACATGAAGCCGACTATGTCATGTTGCATAACAGTATGTTCAGTAAGAATTTATCTAAATAAAAAAACTTTTAAAAACAATTACTCATGTCATTTTGTGACCAGATGGGCTTAATTTTATGATTTGTTTTTAACATTTTATGGATCTTTGTACAAGGTCTACGTCAGACAATTTTAACTTTTAACGTATTTGGATAAAGCAAATAAAATGACTGCCAACCAGGCATTGTTATATCCATGGTAACAGATTCAAGAGAATTCTTTCATTTATGCAATCATTAAATGGTCTCCGAAAGATGATGGAACTGAGTACTACTCCGTCACTTAAAAGTCGGTGGAAAGGTCAGTGAAAGGGCAGTTTCCCCGTCAAATATCATCATCCCTCATCACATTCATTATCACATTTATCATTTCTAACAGATTGTCTTTACATAAACAGGGGAATACTTCAAAATATGTGGTCTCCGAGTCATAAACTTTAAAATGATATCTATGTGATAATTGATATAATAAGGGATAAATTGAAAGTCTTGAAAACAAGAATTGCATGTGTGATGTAACTGATCACTTTTCACAACTATGGATCCAATCTTCCTACAGGTGCGCTACCAATCATGTATTTTACGTGTATGTCGGTAAACATTTTTCAAGTAGCAAAAGATTTAGCGAAGCGAGGGACCAAATCGAGTGGCGACAGAAAAGTTCAACAACATTCTTAGAACCTGCTTCACACGAGTAATTAAACTCTTTGCGGTTTCTGATTAACTTATAATATTCATAACCCAGCTGTACATTTAATCCTTTCATCAAATTCATCAGAATTTATCTTGATTGGTGCAATCTTATACTGCCTAATTTTGATAATTAGTACCCCTAGGGAAGCGTATCTGTGTAGCGGTCAGCCGGGTTCGATCGCCGCTGGCCAGTTAGCTCAGTTGGTAGAGCACCTGACTAGAGATTCAGGGGGCACGGGTTCGAATCCCGGCATGGTCCGTTGCATTTTCTCCCTCCCTGTTACATTTGGTACCGTAGACCAGCCTCTGGAACTGACAGGTGAAAATGCCTGCCAGGGGATAAAGATCCTGGGTTGATGTCTTCAGGTGTTAAGACATTTAAGGAGGGAGGAGTGTAGCGGTCAGCCGTGTTCGATCGCCGGTGGCCAGTTAGCTCAGAAGGTAGAGCACCTGACTAGAGATTCAGGGGGCCCGGGTTCGAATCCCGGCCTGGTCCGTTGCATTTCCTCCCTTCCTGTTACATATGTATTCAACAGGTGATGGTCTACGATGAGTAGTTTTCAAGCAATTCAAACAAAGAAGGTATTGCACGTCTCATGTTAAGTTCCCTAAAGGTGTTGCGTGAAAGATTGATAACATTAAGTTATTCAAATATATGATAAAACCAATTGGAATTCATAATGTATATCCCGTTTCAAACATTTTTGAAATTAAGTTTTAAAAAGTGTATTAACAAGAATTAGCCAAAATAATTTGAGTTTTAATCAAGCAATAAGCGACTTTATGTAATTTTTGGCGTTGAAATACCGTAGAGGGGCATCCCCGAATTTCAGAAAAACTGCCACTATGGAACAAAATAAAAGCATGAACATGTTCTTCGGGTTTTCCACTAAACAACTGTCGCTTTGAAATTTAGTTTCACGGGGGCATTATTTTGTAAAATTTAAAAAAACCAATACGTTTTCACTGATATCATTCTCAAATTCGCCTGTACGTTAATTGTTCATGGGGATTTATGGTCTATTGTGTGGTTCAGTGGATAAGGTCGGAGAATTTAATATGTGAAGAAGTTGTCTTTTTTAACAACGGAGTTCGAATCCCTCACGGACACAAGCTTTTTTTCACATTACGTTTTCCATCTATATTTTCCCCCTAATTGAAACACACGTCAAGTCTTTATGAAAGTTTCCTGTCATTGAATGGCGCAAATCATTAATCTGCTGCAAAACACCGTCTTGACCGGAAGCGGTCACCCCCCCCCCCCATTTTTTGCATTTCTGTTTAATTTGTAATAAACTTCCAAGCTGGACACTGTTTAGTTTGTGGATGGAACAAACACGCCGGATAAAGCATGCATCACCTTTTTTTTAAATAGTCAAAACTGCTAACGAGAACTTTTATGTTTTACAGAGTGAAAGGGTTTGACAAGGGCATCATGCCTTTTATGAAAATCTGTTAGGAACTTTGCAAAGCTTTGAAAGAAAGGCCAAACAGGGTTGGATAACTGTTAAACAGTTAGAACGGATAATATGATATGTATTCCAGTCGCAAATTGCAATGGTAAATCAATGTTTTCAGGTGCATGTACTTAGAATTTTGTTGAACTTTGTTAATGCGTATTCAACTTCCCATATTGTGTTTTGTGGTCAGTCATGTACAAATGAATGTAGAAAATAATACATACGCGTATAAAAGCTTTTGGACTGTAGTCGTACAAAATATTAAATAATTGATACACTCGTAACTGCATACATTGAATTGTTTCTGACACTCAGTAAAAATGAAACAATTTGATTTTAACGATTTAAAAAATCATGCTTAGACTATAATGTATTGACACTTAAAATGTTTAGGCTTGCCCTTAGTACTGGAGAACCCTACAGGAAATACGCAATAAGAGTAGACATGGGGATGAAGGTAAGTTCTACGTCACTGTTGTTTAAATACCAGAGACAATACTATCAAATGCACCATTTATTGTGCAAAAACTTCCCTAAAACCTAGTTCTAAATAGAGACAGTTTACTGACAAACAGGTTTATGTTACAGTGTTTCAACAGTCTCGCTTGAAGTCAGCATTTTGCAAATTCTATGGTCGTTATATCGATCTAGTTTGCCTATACAGCCTGTCATTGGATCAAATGCTGTCCGACGTGTTTCATATCGTTTGTTAGACCGTTCTTGGTACACTGATTTCGACTACGGATAACTCCGTTTACCAGATCAAGATAAAGAGATCACGACGGGCGTGACCGGTCGACAGGGGATGCTCAATTCGCCTAAGCACCTGGTCCCACCTCCCATAAATCGTATCATAATGTCCGGACTATGTCGTGTCCGAAATAAATGTCAAACTGAAATAACAATTGATAATAATAATGATAATTGTGTCGGTTGAGAGACATACACAGCATATGCAATGTTAACGTTGGAATATAATGATATGTAATTACTTTGCAATGTTAACGTTGGAATATAATTATGTGTACATGTGTAATTACTTTGCAATGTAATTGACCCCAATCCCAATATATTCACAGAACAAGTATTTCATTGCATCTCACGTAAACATGATCAGTGTTTGAAAAATTTCAGACACGAACATTTTCATTTATGCAAAGAGTTTCTGTTAATCGCAATCGTGCTTGGAATTTTAATGTTTTCTGTAGCCCAATTCTTTAGTTCTCCCTCTGTGTCAGTGACCGATAAACAGATATAAGTACATGTACATTCATGTATTATGCAAAATACCTTCGTGGCAGTAGTATATATACGTACACACGATAAGTATTTCTTTGCATCAATATTACTTTTAGGATGGACGGTAAGTATCTGTTCAGGATTATTTTCAAAAAATTATATATCAAAGATGGGCCGTTTACAGAACCCTTTGTAATTTTTTTTTTTTTTTTTATAATTTCATCATTTATTAGAAAGTATACATATTATTATTTGGGATAAAATATCCTTGGATACTCCTGCATAATTATCATCAATGGTGCCAGGGGCCCATTGGATTGAATGTAAAACTTATACGGTACCAATTTTGATGCACCAGATGCGCATTCCGACAAATAATGTCTCTTCAGTGATGCTCAACCGAAATGTATTTTATTATAATATTATTTTATTTAAGGCATATATATAATTTATATGAAAATACATAATATCACTATATGTATAATAACAAATATTTTTCGAAGTCAAAGAAATATCATATACAACGTTGATGTAGATATATCAACAGTAGAATAACACAGAAATTACTCAAGGAATAATATATAAACAATGTAGTCCTAAGTTGACCGCATAGTTATAATGATAGATATTTAAGGATAGTATATACTGGTCTCTTCACAGTAGTCAAGTTATATTAATTTACAAAGATGTTAAAAAAAATTATCTTCTTTTCCATTTATATACTTCAATACTGGTGTATAGAAACATAATGATTTTTTAACACGATTATACATATTAAAAGTCGTTTTAAGAATCTAATCTACATAACATTTTATGTTTGTATATTCTATAGGCTATATAAGTAAATTTAAGGATTTGGTTTTATCATTTAGTTCTAGAAAAAAATCCAACAACAATGTGTGTCCATTGAACTTTGAAGGATAGATAACTGCTCACAGTGTTCCATATATTTAAAACATTATCACACTCGTAAATCAAATGTTTTGTAGTCTCAACTTGCTTACAATGTATACATTCATTCTCTACATCTTTTTTCCATTTGCTAATATATGCATTATTACATAATATGTTATTCAATAACTTATAACTGAATTCCGCTATTTGTTTGTCTTTCAAATCTTTAGAAATCTGAAGAGACATTATATGTCGAAATGCGCATCTGTTCCATCAAAATTGGTACTGTATAAGTTTTACATTATGACCCCTGGGTCGAGGCCTCTGCTGGTGGACTGTTAGTCCCCGAGGGTCTCTACAGCCCAGTAGCTAAGTACTTCGTTACTAGCTTGAAAATACGGATGTATATTTAATTGCTGTTATAAAATTTAGAAATTCATTTCAAAATTAAGGATTATCTCCCTCATGCATAGCTGTTATCCTTGGATGAATTTGGCTCCACTTTTTTTGGCACGTTGTTTTTGGCTATATTTAGATCTAAAACTTCATAGTTATTTCGGATTTCAAACATTTCGGTTGAGCATCACTGAAGAGACATTATTTGTCGAAATGCGCATCTGGTGCATCAAAATTGGTACTGTATAAGTTTTACATTATGACCCCTGGGTCGAGGCCTCTGCTGGTGGACTGTTAGTCCCCGAGGGTCTCTACAGCCCAGTAGCTAAGTATTTCGTTACTAGCTTGAAAATACGGATGTATATTTAATTGCTGTTATAAAATTTAGAAATTCATTTCAAAATTAAGGATTATCTCCCTCATGCATAGCTCTTATCCTTGGACGAATTTGGCTCCACTTGTTTGGCACGCTGTTTTGGGCTATATTTAGATCTAAAACTTCATAGTTATTTCGGATTTCAAACATTTCGGTTGAGCATCACTGAAGAGACATTATTTGTCGAAATGCGCATCTGGTGCATCAAAATTGGTACCGTATAAGTTTTACATTTATAAATATTTATCCATTTCGAATCACCGAATATTCTGAATTTTTCAGACAGTAATGCCTGACAATTTGTAATTTTCTTACTAAATGGTACACCGTTATCGGATAGATGACAAGAACTCAATTTTCACGACACCGGAAATGACCACGCGAGTACAGTCAGCAGATGTGGACAGTATCTTCCACGACCTTGGGCCCTACGGACCTTACCAGGTGTGTCAATACCTCTACTCGCTACTGATGATGATCCCAGTCACCTACCCCGTCCTTATATACGTATTCATAGGTAAGAACCTCACTACTCCTGATGACCTCAGTCACCTACCCCGTCCTTATCTTTGTATGTATAGGTAAGAACCTCACTACTGCTGATGATCCCAGTCACCTAGTCGAATTATCCTTCAACGTATCCAAGATTCTTTACATGTACAGTCGTCAAATTATCCGTTTCGTGTCTCGTTTGATTAGATGACCCGTGCATATCAATGAGACGTGATCCAATGCAGGTAAATAAAAAGAATGCAAAGTTTCATTGATACATTTTATATGATTCTTTTTCGGAGAAAACTAGTATGCGTTCCGTCTCTAAACGTTTTGTCAAAAACTGTACCTGTAAAACATATGATATTTTGATCAACAGGAATTCATGTATTTGTAATCTCAATGGGCGAAGTTTTAATAACAGAACCTATGTAAAGTTCTAACATTATCTACCTTTTGTGGACTGATATACGCCTAAGAAACTAAGGGGTCACCAAATAAAAGAATATCGGGACATCAGTTTCAATGATATATGTAATTATCTTCTCTATAAACAAGGATCATCACGGCGGTCGTGACCGGTCAAGAGGGGATGCTTACTCCTCCTAGACACCTGATCCCACCTCTGGCATGTCCAGGTGTCACTGTTTGCCCAACTCTTTTCGTATTTCTTATAGGAGTTATGAGATTGATCACTCTTAATTATCTTCACCTTTCATTTTGTCCAGGAGGGTAAGAAATCTGGGGGGGGGGGGATACCATCATATAAGAACCTAACTCTAGCCCTATTCGTTAACTACGAGATCCCAGGATCAAGACAATGGGTATTAATTTTCCACACGGGTGCAACGACAATGTAGAACAGTGGAAAATCCTACAATTCTACATGGATTGATTGATTTTATATTCTTTAACGTCCCACTCGAGAATGTTTTGAAAATTTCACAAGTCCACATGGGACTAATGTTGATATTATGAGACGTTTCCCCGCAATACACAAAGATGTCACCAAAAAATAAAAATGTCCACCAAATATACATCAACAGACAATTTACATCTACATCCTATTGAACTTCTTTAAAGGACACCGGAGTCCTCCACATGCTCCGTACTTAGATATTTTCGTATCATGGGAAGTACGTATAAGTTGAGGTTGTAACATTTAAGGTTCATAATTACTAATTGACGTATCGGTATGAGTGGAATATTATTGTGCGGGACGTTAAACAATATACAATCAATCAATTATCATTAGAAATGTATCTTAAACGAATATAGCTTTCATTCCACATTTGCTAATCCAACTTCAAGTTCCCTATCAAAAGACGAAATTCTTCAGTTTTAAAAACATTTTATACCGATTGTTAGGCTGTTCTTTGCACACTGATTTTGACTACGGATAACTCCTTTTTCCTGATCAGGATATACGGCTCACGGCGAGTGTGACCGGTCGACAGGGGATGCTTACTCCTCCTACGCACCTGATCCCAGCTCTGGGGGGTGTCCAGGGGTCCGTGTTTGCCCAACTATCTACTTTGTATTACTTATAGGAGTTATGAGATTGGTCACTGTTCTTTATCTTCACCTTTGATATCCACACCAATGGGACGAATAAATATGAGTCACCATAATTGTACTGGATTCTAAAACATCAAAAACATTTTTTTACAGAGATACATTGCAAGATCAGGTAGATGTTCTACCAAATCCATATCTTTACTCCTCGCGTCTATATCAACATATCACACTTTTAATTTCCACATGCATTGAATATATTTCACATACTGGTTTTTATTATAGTATTAAACATTATATATGAAAAATGTATCGATATGTATACTCTGGACATTTTACTCACAAACTGAATAAAAGTGTGAATTCTTATAATTCCAATTCGGGGAGTTAGGGTTGCTCTCTAACTTGTTTCATACCGATTGTTAGGCCGTTCTTGGCACACTGATTTTGACTACGGATAACTCAGTTTACCTAATCAAGATATAAGGCTCATGGCGGGTGTGACCAGTGGACAGGGGATGCTTATTCCTCCTAGGCACCTGATCCCACCTCTGGTGTGTCCAAGGGTCCGTGTTTGCCCAATTATCTATTTTGTATTGCTTATAAGAGTTATGAGATTGATCATTTTTCTTTTATTGTAGACAGGTCTATGAACCTCTTCGCTTATTTGTTATATTATTTTCAAAATAATAAAGATCTACATTTTTTTCCAAAGATATACGAATTCCTAACGGATCACAATGAATAGGTCTCCTGATATATGTTTACCAATGTCGTTTGCAGGATATCCCCCGAACTTCCAGTGTCAGAATTTTACCGAGCCGTCCTCGAATCATTCCATCATAACAAATACTACGATAATCACAGAACCGCAGAGCTGTGACGTCACGTTTAGATCTACTTCACTATTGAATGAATCTGAGTCTACAGCTGCCCCCTGTCCATATGGGTACATGTACGAGGGCCCACAAACAGTTGTTACTGAGGTAATTATTTCATACGCATTCAATTCCAAGTAAATTGAACACATTCTTTATTAATTTAAAGGTAATTCTTTTTATTATTAGAAAGAAGATGCATGAATAACAAAAAGTGTAAGTAAGTGTACTTAGGTATATGTTGATGGTTGATTGATTTAGCAATGGATTAGGAATTTACGATGTAGGAAATCATCAGTACCTGAACTTCCTTGCGATTTTCGTTCAATTATCCCACACCTATTATGTATCATAAATGCTTGGTTTCAGAAACTAAAACATGCATTCAACCTGACCAGAGTAAGACATGTTAATCTTCGGTATTTTGATCCCTCCACAAGCAAATTATGACATTGCTTTCTTTGTTTAATTCCCTTCGAAATTTTTCATTTATATTGAGACGTCACCAGTTGTATTTGACGGACAATAAATCTAGATTTACACATGGCGCCCCGGGCCTTAGCAGTTAGGGTGTTTGATAGTATGAAAGCTTGCCACAACCTCCTTTAAAATGACATCAATGAACGCCTGCATTGACACGGGGGGTCGTAATTCTAGCTTCTAAATTCCGCGCAATCACTACTTATACTTACGTCGGTGTAGATTTGACGCGGCCTTGGCACGGGTGCGACTTGATCTCATGATTTCCCGATTAGGAAACGAAAGCTATTAACTACTGAGCCATTGTAACCAGTTACTAAGAATGTTATGTGTTTCTCAATCTTGACCCCAAATGAAACTCGTTTGTGACCTACTATCACAATTTCTCGTCAAAAAACTGCCTGGAAAGTTGACATATTTGACAACTTTCATAGGGAAAAAACACGCAAGTCCCAATTCCATATAGGAACCAGCTATTGGTTGTCTGTAATTGGTGGGGTGGGGTTATATCATTGTGGTTTGAACTATTACAATCTGGAAAGTTGAATACCATTGTAAAGCTAAACACTTTCACATTTGAATAAAAGATTTTAAAAATCCAACTTAACAATGAAGACAATTCCTTAAACCTTAAAGTTTAGTGCGTACAGATATACAGCAGACGGTATTTAAATGCCATTTTCAATCAATGTTTTCCATTGATATTTTTCAATAATGAACACAATTGATATCTTCAGTTATATACATATTTGGATATTTTCTTGAACATAGACATCAACGGCAAACTAACAACCAAAATATCTTCAGTTTCTCCATTGACAACTCTTCATAATCACCTGCATGTGGTGTTTTCTCTTTCAACTGATTCGATACAGGAGGGCACGGTCTGCGTATGATCAATTTTCAAAGCAAGGCAAGCTGTTGACAAAGAAATTAATAGTATGTACAGAGATCTCAACAGTCTGGTAAAGACAACATTTCGCAAATTCTATAGACATTTTAACGATCTAATTTGCAAATGCAAACTTCCACTGAGTTTAAAGCTATCTGATGTGTTTCATACTAATTGTTAGGCCTTCTTAACATGCTGATTTTGTCTACGGATTTTCTCGCTTCCCAGTTTCCCGTTTTTTCTGATACTTTCAAATAGTTATATTTCTTTTTGAAAATTCATTGCGCACTGATTTTCACTACGGATAACTCCGTTTACCTCATCAGGATATAGGGCTCACGGCGGGTGTAACCGGTCGACAGGAGATGCTTACTCCTCCTCGGCACCTGATCCCACCTCTGGTGTGTCCAGGGGTCCGTGTTTGCCCAACTATCTATTTTGTATTGCTTGTACAGTGTAGGAGTTGTGAGATCGATTACCGTTCGTTATCTTCACCTTTCATAATATTGTAATAGCGAACAATATGAAACATCGATTTAAAAAATAGCATTTCATTATGAACTCCAAATATATGCTTAATTCGTAGTTATTGTGTTTTTAAACAGATAATAAAAGTTTAATGGAATAACAAAACATGGCTACCCATGGTTACACGAGATTACTTTCATCTTGTTGTTGTAGTGGGACCTGGTTTGTGACCGCGAAACTTTGGGACAGATGTCCACTGCCATGGTAATGGTGGGTCAAATGTTGGGAGCCGTAGCGTTCTCTATAATGGTGGACAGATATGGTAGACATGGTGTCACGTGTGTCTGTTTCATAGCAATGACTGCCTGTTCTATAGGCCTTTCCGTCACCACTCATTTTGTGTTGTTTGTTATTCTTCGATTGATGATTGGTGCATTTCAGCAGGTAAATTTAATCCAGTAGTAGTTATCGTGGATTTTATTAATTGTAGCTGTTATACGAAAAGAAACATAACTCTCGTAACGACATTGTAGATGTACTTTTAAAAATCGATGATATTCTTCCAATTTTGTTTTAATTTTTAGGGAATCCAAATGGCACAAGGTTCTCTCGTCATTGAAATGTTTCCAACAGAATTCAGAGCCACGTGCACTTTGATAGGTGCACTGATGTGGTCTTTCAGTGTAGCTACACTCTCCCTGTTTGCGTGGCTCTTTCAGAACCATTCTTGGAGGTACCTACAGCTATTAGCGGGTCTTTTAGGGATACATTGTCTTGGTACACACTGGTGAGTGTCAGCTAGATTTCAGAAATTCTTACTCCAAAGAAATGTCTCTTACAAAAAACATACTTCATGCAATTATTTCAGATGAAAAGTCCAATTTTAAAAGCGAATCTTGATGAAATATTACGTGAAGTATTATTTATCATTCTATGAATCACTGTTCCTTATGCAAGGTGAAGATAACGAACAGTGATCAATCTCATAATTCCCACACCTTTTCATGAAAGTTCATTGCGAAACATAGAATGTAGGGTATGATGGTTGAGGGCAAACTCGAAATATGCACACAGTTATCATTGCCTGCCCAGCTGAAGCAGATCCATGATAACCGCTTACTCCTAGACATCTGATCCCACCGCTTGTGTTTCCAGGGATCTGTGTTTGCCCTCGTTTCGATTTGTATTGTTAATATGGTTTATTAGAGTGTTCATCCTTTTCATTCCCATCCTTTTCATTATTACTCTCCGTAACAACATGATATCTATTTTTGTTGCGATAATATTCTGTATGGATTAATTCTGAAACACAAATGATCCTGGAGTTCTATTTAAGAAAGGTATGTCATGACATTGACCAAACAACTTGAGTATAAATACGAATTACCTGTCTCGTTGCAATAGGCATGACGAAAGCTGGCCTCTATATGGTACATGTGTCACCCCAGTATCAAATTAAAGATATGAAAATATTGTTTTGTAAGCTCAGACAGACAAACGCTTTTGATTTGCGATATAAACGGTAAAAAACCCTTCATAGTAACTGTTTACATTCAGGATACAGCACGAATCGTTACGGTGGTTGGTGGCAAACGGGAAAATGGACGAAATAAAAGTATGGATACACAGAGCAGCGAGATGGAATAAAAAGGATCCCGAGAAAATACTCAGCCGCTTTTATTTACCTGAGAGTGAACAACTAATTGTGGGATCGGAACAGACGCCAGATTGTTCCCACGTTCCTGGTGAAGAGAAATACAATATCTTGGATATTGTTCGAAGGAAAAGAATTTTCTTAATTTCTCTTGTCATCTGGTCAGCTTGGTAAGTATTTTAACATCCAAAATAACATGCAATTAGAAATTCATTTCAAAATTAAGGATTACCTTCCTCACGCATAGCTCTTATCCTTAGACGAATTTGAGTCCACTTTTTTTTTTGGGCACACTGCTTTTCCCTATAATAGCTCTAAAACTTCATTGTTATTACGGATTTCCAATATTTCGGTTGAGCATCACTGAAGAGACATTATTCGTTGAAATGCGCATCTGGTGCATCAAAATTGGTACCATATAAGTTTTACATGCAATACATATACTTACTCAATATCAAAATAATGTTCAGATGTACAACAAACATCTAACCAATTCGTACATTAGGCAAAAAAGTTAGAAATCAAGACTGCAATATTTGCAAATGTATATTTCATGGTAGTACATGTGTATATGAATTTATGGGAAAAGTTTTAAATGCCTGTTTTATGAATCAAGTTATAATAGTGTTTGTTAAATTGGTTTCATTTGAATCATGATGTAACGAATATATTTTATACATCCCGATAAATAAAGTGATACTATAGGTGATAAGAAAAAAAAGTTCACTTCCAAGAAAAATGCTAATCACGGCGGGTGTGATCGATCAACAGGGGATGCTTACTCCTCCTAGGCACCTGATCCCACCTCTGGTGTGTTCAGGGGTCCATGTTTGCCCAACTATCTATTTTGTATTGCTTATAGGAGTTATTAGATTGATCACTGTTCGTTATTGTCGCCTTTCATATGCTGAAAAGTATCAAATAGTGTTTCACTTTCGGCAAACGTTACCTGTTTTGCAATACATTTCATAGGTTCACAGTCAGTCTATCTTACTACGGTCTTTACCTGATGTCTAGCAGTCTATCGGGAAACATATATCTGAATTTCTTCCTCATTGCCCTAGCAGAGTCTCCAAGTCAATTCATCGCCTGGTATCTTTTCAGAAGGTAAGTTGATTTGAAAACTTTGGGGTACGGGAAAATATCCAGATATTCTGGAGTATTTGGAAATAGGTTGATTATTTGCCTGATTTTATTTCATCTATTTTTGTTGTTGCTTTTGTGTTTGTTATTCTTTTTTATTTTTTCTGTCTTCTTTTTAGGATAGGACGGAGATATACAACCATTAGCTTCCTCACCGTCTCTGGATTGTCGCTTATTGCCTCCGCCCTGAGTTTGAAATATGCTGGTATAAATTTCGGCAAAACTTTCATGGATTAGTTTCTTTTACTTTGACATTTTCATCAATTTACACATTGCATCCATGTTGTGTGTATGAAGAAGTTTAAATCGTGGGTTGCTTATTTATAAACATTTTGGAAAACTAAGTATACTAGTAATTCCATAGCGTTTTCAATAGAACATATGGAAAATTGTTATCAAAATTTGAAGTATTTCAGAGCAATATACAAGCATACATTCTCTATATAGTCACTTTAGATGGCATGCCTAATGGTTCACATTGTTTTATTTTCTAATAAACGTAGAAAGACGAAAAGGAATATTGTAACGCCACAAAATAGCATTATTCATTTTGAATCCCATGGCAGAAATGTTAGAGTGTCATTTTTACAAGTGTTTAATGGTAGATGGGGATTGTCATTTGACTAACCCCTGTATACTTTTAAAACTAACAAATTCCCTTCGTTTCCAGCCAATGCAGACACACTGTCGCTGATTTTTAGCCTCTTCGGAATGTTTAGTGTTGCCGGTGCATTCTCGTGCCTGGTTCTTTTCACACCAGAGTTATATCCAACCAATCTAAGGTAAATCGATTGTGTGTCTGTCAGAGAACCTCACTTTAATTTGATTTCATGAATATTTCTTCATCCGTATTTTCCTCTGTTATCTGTAGAAGTACAGGGCTCGGTCTTGCATCAACAGCCGCCAGGATTGGATCTGTTTTGTCACCATTTGCATCTTCCTTAGTAAGTATATATTACACATGCCAGCGGAATATTCGAATTCTCCTTTGTAAGTATTACACATGCTAGCGGAATATTCGAATTCTCCTTTGTAAGTATTACACATGCCAGCGGAATATTCGAATTCTCCTTTGTAAGTATTACACATGCCAGCGGAATATTCGAATTCTCCTTTGTAAGTATTACACATGCTAGCGGAATATTCGAATTCTCCTTTGTAAGTATTACACATGCTAGCGGAATATTCGAATTCTCCTTTGTAAGTATTACACATGCCAGCGGAATATTCGAATTCTCCTTTGTAAGTATTACACATGCTAGCGGAATATTCGAGTTCTCCTTTGTAAGTATTACACATGCCAGCGGAATATTCGAGTTCTCCTTTGTAAGTATTACACATGCTAGCGGAATATTCGAGTTCTCCTTTGTAAGTATTACACATGCCAGCGGAATATTCGAATTCTCCTTTGTAAGTATTACACATGCTAGCGGAATATTCGAATTCTCCTTTGTAAGTATTACACATGCCAGCGGAATATTCGAATTCTCCTTTGTAAGTATTACACATGCTAGCGGAATATTCGAGTTCTCCTTTGTAAGTATTACACATGCCAGCGGAATATTCGAATTCTCCTTTGTAAGTATTACACATGCTAGCGGAATATTCGAATTCTCCTTTGTAAGTATTACACATGCCAGCGGAATATTCGAATTCTCCTTTGTAAGTATTACACATGCTAGCGGAATATTCGAATTCTCCTTTGTAAGTATTACACATGCCAGCGGAATATTCGAATTCTCCTTTGTAAGTATTACACATGCCAGCGGAATATTCGAATTCTCCTTTGTAAGTATTACACATGCCAGCGGAATATTCGAATTCTCCTTTGTAAGTATTACACATGCCAGCGGAATATTCGAATTCTCCTTTGTAAGTATTACACATGCCAGCGGAATATTCGAATTCTCCTTTGTAAGTATTACACATGCTAGCGGAATATTCGAGTTCTCCTTTGTAAGTATTACACATGCCAGCGGAATATTCGAGTTCTCCTTTGTAAGTATTACACATGCTAGCGGAATATTCGAGTTCTCCTTTGTAAGTATTACACATGCCAGCGGAATATTCGAATTCTCCTTTGTAAGTATTACACATGCTAGCGGAATATTCGAGTTCTCCTTTGTAAGTATTACACATGCCAGCGGAATATTCGAGTTCTCCTTTGTAAGTATTACACATGCTAGCGGAATATTCGAGTTCTCCTTTGTAAGTATTACACATGCCAGCGGAATATTCGAGTTCTCCTTTGTAAGTATTACACATGCTAGCGGAATATTCGAGTTCTCCTTTGTAAGTATTACACATGCCAGCGGAATATTCGAATTCTCCTTTGTAAGTATTACACATGCTAGCGGAATATTCGAGTTCTCCTTTGTAAGTATTACACATGCCAGCGGAATATTCGAATTCTCCTTTGTAAGTCATACATCTGATATATCACAACAAATAGAATTTCGAATACGTTTTCAATTCAAATTTTCGATATAATTTTTCAAAATTAAGAAGAAGAAAAAAGTAAGTGCCCTTAATACTCCCTGTTTTATCCGTTAAAATTATCCCACCAACATGATGTCTTGATAGGGCCATTTGCACATTCACTGGCAGGACCGGGTCACAAACATTGAATGTTTTAACATTGACACCAAATTCTTGAAGTAAAAGCTATGTTAGATTGGACATGTCATCCGAATGAACGATCACAGACCGCCCAAAGAGCTCGTGATACCAGAGTGACGGGTATTAGACTTCTCGTGAATAGAGACCTGCGGAATCTAGGCAGACCACACAAGAGTTTCAAAGACTGTATGACGTTTAATACCCGACACCCCGGTATCCCATCCAAGCAACTAGAATGGTGCCGAAAAAAGATGCAGAGAGAGCGGATGTAAGGAAAAGAAGTCCTCGACCCTAAACAGTTTCCTTATCTCCACTGCTACCGTTTCTGTCACCCCCAAGATCGGAGTACACAGTTATGTTTGAGTCCACATCAGTAAAGGACTACAAGCAAGAGGATAAACTAGTCATTATCGGACCGACGGACAACAGAACACCATAATATCGTATCTCGGGTCCTTGTTGTATGATTTTGATACAGTTATATATCGGTTTGCATGTTCATTATGTGTTGTGATTTCATATAGATACAATGACATAATCGGTTTGTTTGTTTTTCCAGGCAATCTATGTGCCATGGGGACCAGGAGTTACGTTTGGAGCGCTGTGCTTGTCGATCACATTTTTATTCCTATGTCTGCCAGAAACAAAAGACATAGAACTACCTACCACTGTGGAGGATCTAGACAAGTCGTCCAAGAATTAAAGATATCACCTACAAAATAACCTATACATTCATATCTATTAAATTCACCTCGTTTCTGTACCCTCTGTAGTAAGTTAGTTCTTTGATTTAAGCCCTCACCTACTAGTATCAGTATTTTGATAAGACATGGTTCATTACTTTTGAAATCTCTAATAATTCAGTGTTATTAATTATTCTATTTACTATCAGTTATTTGATAAGATATAAATATCAATTTTGAAATCTTTAGTAAATATAATCCGGTACTATTAATTAATTTGGTGGGATATGAATAATCAATTTTGAAATGTCTAGTAATTCAGTGCTATTAATTGATTTATTTACTATATCAGTATTTTGATTAGATGTGAATACTAGTATTCAATTTTGAAATATCTTGTAAATCAGTGCTATTAATTGATCTAATAGTATTTTAATTAGATGTGAATACTAGTAGTCAAGTTTGAAATCTCTAGTAAACCATTGCTGTTGATTGATTTATTTACTATCAGTATGTTGGGATGATCTGAAAAAGGTTTCTGTAACCTAGATAATGTATGGAGTTTGCATTTTTTTTCCTGTCGCATATATTAATGCACATTACAAAGAAACTACGCTGGGAGTTCTTTGATCTTACTTTTTTAAGAGAGGGTATCTGTTGTAAACTATCGAGTGTGGGGCTAATGGTAAATGTTTTGTCGTTATCAGAAATATGTATACATTCATTGAATTAAATGTCAGCTTTTTGGGGAAGAGTACTTTTGATTTCTATATTGAAGGAGAATTAGGAATAAAAAAGAAAACCTGGGGTAACAATTTTTTAAAATTATTGCCGAAAATACTGAATTTGTATACAAAATGTCGAGTAAATTAATTTAAACTGTTTTAAGAATCTGTGTTCTGTTTGGGAAATATATATCAACCAAATTGATAAATTACAACAATGGAACTAGTTCATTATTGTACATTTCAATTCTTCACATTGTATTAAGGATGAAAATATACTGTGGAATCTCATTATTCGTGGGGGGTTGATATTCGTGGGTCACTCTTATTCACGAATCTACGTCCCCTCGAACATTTGTTAAACCAAGTAGAGTTATCTCTCCTTGTGACATCTTATCGCTTACTCATGAAATTACGTCCCTACGAACCAGGGAAATTTTTCTTACCCACGAACATTGGCCCCCACGAATTAAAATTATTCCACAGTACCCCTTAATGTTCTCAGTAGTAGCGGTCCACTCATCGTTAGTCTGTTGTTTTGAACATATTTTATTTTCTTCCCGTCTGTCTATCTGAAACTTTTACAAATACATATTTTGCTACTTTTTCCCCTTTCCTTTCCTCCGGTTTTATCTTTCTTTTCAGAAATTCTGTCCAGCTTCTTTATAAAGATCATGCCACCCCATCGTGTAATCAGAGTAGGCTAAAGTTTTACAATTTTAAAATGTCAGAATAATTACTCCCCGGTTCCTCTTCACAGCGCGCCCCTGTATCAATAACGTATAACAGACAGTGGTCCGAAATCGAAAACTGCGAGACATTTGGAAAAAAAAAAAAAAAAAAAACAAGAAAAAAGGGGGAAAAAAAACCCCCCAAACCCCCAAACTGTTTAGAAATAAAAATGATGATAATAAAATTATTACACCTTACATATAGAGGTAAAAATTGTAAACAGAACGAAAATATTAAATGCGGTAATGCTAAAACAAAAATATAGAATGAAATAAAAAAAAAAAGTCCGAAATAGAAAACTGCGAGAAATTAAAAAAAAAAAAAAACAAGAAAAAGGGGGAAAAACCCACCCACCCCCCAACTGTTTAAAAATAAAAATGATGATAATACAGAACGAAAATATTAAATGCGGTAATGTTAAAACGAAAATATAGAATGAAATAAAAAAGAAGAAGTCCGAAATCGAAAACTGCGAGAAATTTAAAAAAAAAAAACAAAAAAAAAACAAGAAAAAAGGGACCCCCCTACCCCCCAAAAAACCCAAACTGTTTGAAAATAAAAATGATGATAATAAAATTATTACACCTTACATATAGAGGTAAAAATTGTAAACAGAACGAAAATATTAAATGCAGTAATGCTAAAACAAAAATTATAGAATGAAATAAAAAAAGGGAGGGGGCAAAAATGCTTGAATATGATCGTGGCACTGGATATAAACAATGTTGAACACAATGAATGAACAAAACAGAAAAGCAATTTCATATGAATATGGAGATTACTATTTTGATGAATTTGACAAGGCCTATCAGCACAGCACACTTGATTTGTCCACACCGACCACGAAGTGTACACGTGCACCTTTCTGTCATCAAGTGCAAAAGTGTACACCTTGTACAGGGTATGTGTTGATAAATGTACCGAAATATTGTGATGGTTGACCCCCCCTCCCCGTTCCGTGGGTGATGGTTGACGCCCGCCCGTTCCGTGGGTGATGGTTGACGCCCGCCCGTTCTTCTGTGGGTGATGGTTGACGCCCGCCCGTTCTTCCGTGGGTGATGGTTGACGCCCGCCCGTTCTGTGGGTGATGGTTGACGCCCGCCCGTTCTTCTGTGGGTGATGGTTGACGCCCGTCCGTTCTGTGGGTGATGGTTGACGCCCGCCCGTTCTGTGGGTGATGGTTGACGCCCTCCCGTTCTGTGGGTGATGGTTGACGCCCGTCCGTTCTGTGGGTGATGGTTGACGCCCGTCCGTTCTGTGGGTGATGGTTGACGCCCGTCCGTTCTGTGGGTGATGGTTGACGCCCGTCCGTTCCGTGGGTGATGGTTGACGCTGCCCGTTCCGTGGGTGATGGTTGACGCTGCCCGTTCCGTGGGTGATGGTTGACGCCCGCCCGTTCTTCTGTGGGTGATGGTTGACGCCCGCCCGTTCTGTGGGTGATGGTTGACGCCCTCCCGTTCCGTGGGTGATGGTTGACGCCCGTCCGTTCTGTGGGTGATGGTTGACGCCCGCCCGTTCTGTGGATGGTTGACGCCCTCCCGTTCCGTGGGTGATGGTTGACGCCCGTCCGTTCTGTGGGTGATGGTTGACGCCCGTCCGTTCCGTGGGTGATGGTTGACGCCCGTCCGTTCCGTGGGTGATGGTTGACGCTGCCCTTTCTTCTGTGGGTGATGGTTGACGCCCGTCCGTTCTGTGGGTGATGGTTGACGCCCGTCCGTTCCGTGGGTGATGGTTGAGGCTGCCCGTTCCGTGGGTGATGGTTGACGCTGCCCGTTCTGTGGGTGATGGTTGACGCTGTCCGTTCTGTGGGTGATGGTTGACGCCCGTCCGTTCTGTGGGTGATGGTTGACGCCCGTCCGTTCCGTGGGTGATGGTTGAGGCTGCCCGTTACATGTAGTTGTAAAGTATAATGTGTACATGTTTATGATAAACAGTTTAAAATTTTTAAAGAATAAAATTTAATACAAACGATTGAGATCTTACAATCATGAAAAACAAGATCGGCGCCAAACAATCAGCAAATATGTGGAGCATTCATGACCTGGTATTTATTTCAGACATGCTGTTATTTGTAAATACACATTGATATACATTTAAAAATCTTAAATTCTAGTTTTTATTTATCTCGTAATTTATTTGCATTAGAATCATTAACTCGATTCTCTAATGAGGATCTCCTGGGCTGCTGTACGTCCATATTGAACAAACATGTACTACACTACACCAAATATTGCACTTCAGTTGATTATAAAGTTTACAAGGTCTTCCTACACCGGGTAAACATATACATATACCACGGTGGAGACAAACGTACGGCAAAATCTGCGAGTTACCGTTCTTAGTTCGTTAATTGTTTATGTTTACATGTTGCCATGCTGCGCGTGTGTATCGGCTTTCGCGGTAATGAAAGACGGTTGACCCGTGATCTTTTTTCCTGATTTCCGTTCGACTAATTTCTAAGTGTACTGTTTCTAAAAAAGAGAGAGCGGGGGAATACTGTGCGCAGAGTACCAGGATTTTGTATACGTTGGACGTACTACAGGTAATTTATACTACAGAAAGGGAGAAAGGGGGGCCGGGGTATTTACAAATAACGTGTAGCTGTTTATGCGTGCAGATAGGAGTTCGGTGTTTGGTCTATTATATAGTTTAGTAATAGAGCATGGATTCATTACTAGTTATGTACAATGTGATGAATACGGGTTGTTGTTATCACTTATAATTAACACAGTAACCTATTTAACAGAAATATTACGTGTTGTAAATTAACAGGATTATATTATCGTACAGACTAACAGCTAGCAGCTTTGAGACCACCCAGATTACTTACTGGCAATCTCTTCTCCAATCATTTTTGCCAAATTAAAACAATTAGAGCAGGTTGCGAAATGTATGTGTACATGTACATATTGACGTTTATAATTTATTTTTTCTTCACACTCACTGTACGTCACTCAAGCCCCAAGAGAGAGAGAGAGAGAGAGAGAGAGAGAGAGAGAGAGAGAGAGAGACTGCTCAAAATAAAATTTATAAGACAGGCATTGTTGGAACCTATATCCGAAAATGATGAGTTTATTTTTCAAAACTTCCTACAACACGTTGACCAGTATGTGGTTTATCTGTCACATTTGTACGTTTTACACCGAGAGTCTAATTAGATCTGTACAGATTTAATCAATGACAAGGGTGACTTCATAAGGACAACCATCGTCCGATACCCACGGCTGATCCCATAGTGATGAGTAGAAGTCGAAATCATCTGTGGGTATCCGACGATGAGGGAAAATTCACTGCATGCAATTACGCACTGCACATTCTTCAAATAATTTCTCTTTTAAAAAAAATTTCTATGTTTTTCATTTTTTTTAATACAGAAATTTTAAATAGCCTTAAAGCTTCTACCTCTCAAAACTTTATCGGAATTGGTTCTACATGTTATTATCTCGTGGGAGTTTTAAGCTGCTGATATATAACTAAATTCGGGCAAATATGTTGTTTTAAAAAAGCATTAGTCTCGGAAAAAATTTATCACCCGATAAACATAAGTCCCTGTGCCTATCATAAAAATCAGCACCAAAAATCAGCACCAAAAGGCATAAGATACGTTGTGTCTGAATTGTGTTTCTATTAAAGGGTAGATTTTCTAAACGCTTTCAAGTTCAGTAGATTTCTAATTGAGAGTTTGTATATTTATTGATCGACTTCGTTCTTCTTCTTTTTTTTTTTTCAAATCCCTGACACGTGATCGATTGCACTGAACACGACAGCTAGCACTGCATTAATTACTGTTAGTTTGCCAAGTGCATTATATAACATGAATAAAATCGCTGGCGCTTCCAATAGAAACTTTATGACCCAAACTATGTCAATACGCTGGGTACAATATACGAAAAAAAGTTCGGTTTTATAAGCAGGTCTACAAAAAGCAAACCAAAAATGAAAAAAGAAGCGTGGGTTTGTCCTGTTTCCTGGGGGTTGAATTTAGTTTGATTCTTGTACCATTACCAAAATAACATTTGTGAATTGATTTATCGATCTTCTGAAATCGATAACATATTTACTGTAATATATGAAGCGCAGTCAATCGTTAAGAGAGCGACGTGTTTGACAGTTTTATGATTTTTCTACCGTGAAACATGTTTTCTCTAAAGATCAAATTCATTTTTTTTTTTTATAGATACTGTGTGTATTGTCGAGTTGAGAGGAATTTTAAATACGACAAGAGTATGACTATATGTATATTGTCGATATAGGGGTATTGCCTCTTTTGAAGTAACAAAGTCTTCGTATGAACTGTGACAGATTTTATGGTTTTGACCTGCTTAATTAAATCAATTTATAAACTGTCTAGTTTGCGTAAACAAGGGATATGAAAACAAGGAACTCAGGAAGGGGGTGTTAATTTCTGTATGAATGGGTTCTCCGATATACTAATCATTATTATATACTTTCAATTTCATCTCTTCTTTTTTCTTTAAAAGTTTGCGGGCATATATCACACGATATATGCCCGGAAACATTCCGGCCCGCAAACATTACGTCACAATCAAATTTCTACGCCGTTAATTTTCAAATTTTTCATCTTTTACTCAGTTAAACCGATAAAGTTATTGTTAAAAATAAAATTATTGTTAGTTTCTAAATGAAATTGAAAGTATATAATAAAAAGGTTATAGACTTTGTATGGAAAATATGACGACCGAGTTTTTTGGCGCGTAGACGGACCGAGCTTGCGAGGTCCGTTCGCGACAAAAAACGAGGTCGTCATATTTCCCATACAAAGTCTATAACCTTTTTATTATATACTTTCAATTTCATTTAGAAACTAACAATAACTTATTTTTTACAATTTCTTTATTGGTTTAACTGAGTAAAAGATGAAAAACACGAAAAATTTGAAAATTAACGATGTAGTAATTTGCTTGTTTATTGATTGTGACGTAATGTTTGCGGGCTGGAATGTTTCTGGGCATATATCGTGTGATATATGCCCGCAAACTTTTAAAGAAAAAAGAAGAGATGAAATTGAAAGTATATAATAACCTATAATTATTTCCCTTTGTAGCTGTGTTAGTCCTCACATAACAGTCAAAGAACCTGCTTTCCCATGAAATAGGAATATCTTTATGTTACAATCACAATTTAGTTAATTTGTTTTTACCACGATGCGTAAATTTGACCTAAAGACATCAGGGAATATAGTGATATTATTGTAAATAATATGTTTTATGCATTTATATGTAACATTACACCGGTGCATTATTTTGCTGGCTTGTGACGTAACAATGCACTAGTACATATGTGACGTTAGATTATCTCTTGACGTCATAAATTACTGGATGACGTTATCAGTATATTGTTATTGTCGTTAGACGTTCGACTTGTTTTCAGCGAATCATAAGAAAAGATACCCACCGCCACCCCTTCTACCATCCTGCTGTATATATAGTCATTTGACTATAGTTGTGGCCTATTGTTTGTTGCCACCTTATTTTTCATCATAGTGATTATAATTTTCACACTATATCTTAACATGTAACTTTGGGAGATCCTAAACCAAGTCTATGTACAATTTGATAAGAAAGTAGGATCTCCCTAATTGTTTATCTTGATATCTTCTTGTCATTAATAAATGACAATTTTACAACTACAATAATTACTTGTTTGTTGAGATGAAAAATAACTAGCTGCGGGAAACATGTTTTAACTTCTAGATTTATCATATAGAGGGCATAAATAATATTAATGGCTGCAAAAGCATATTTTCTGTTTACATTTTTCAGAATTTTTTTCTTCTTTCCTACAATGGCGTAACTTCGTTTGCCATAAGGATTATGTTTTCTGTTGAACGAGAAATTATAAGACATCTGAGAATTTTTTTTAAAGTAGTATGCTGATTAGAAATAGGCCTATAGTCATTCAGCTAACTCATTGTATGGGATATAATTTTGATTATTTTTTTTTCGAATGATCAAACAAACACATGCATCAACCGAAAAAAGGGACAGAAATTTTCTTGTTAGGGATGGACGATTATTATAAAGCGATTCTGGACTGGTTGAAATATTTTTATAGTAACAAATGAAAATGCTTCACGATTTGATGTGTTTTTCCGTCCAGTTTTATATATTTATTCATAATAATAATAATAATATATAATAATAATAATTATTATTATTGCTATCATCATCATTATTATTACTATTATTTCTATTATTGGTTAAAACCTCAATCATTTAAATAAAAGTTTAGCAGTTTATGCATTATACATTCTTCCTTAATATCATATCGTATGCACAAAATATGAATTAAAATTAAACTTGTACTTCCACTGTGTACATAGATTTCTATAATGCAAACCGCCTATGTATTTATTCCTCATATAGATCTTAAGGAGGTACTCTACGTCGTCATAATGGCTCACTTCCTTTTAAAACATGGATGAAAATATAAATATCAGCAATATTCGTCTATTCATTTCAAAATTCATCGCCTAGCTGAGTAGCTCAGTAAGTTAGCACGTCGACTGCTGAACTGCAGCTCGACGTGGGTTCGACTCTAGCAGGGTTTTTTTTTTTTCCAGATTATTTTGTACTAAAACTGCATATTTTTTTTTTTACTAAATAAAGTAAATTTTAATAAGTTTTCAAAATATTGTTGTACATATCCTCCACTTTTCATCCATATCAAATTTCTCTGGTGTAGCATACATGTACCGCCTTAAAAGATAATATGAAAAACTACGTACATAACATCTACCTGAAGGATTTACGTGTAATAATTTTCTTTCTATTGTTTTAGGCAATTCATAATATGCAAAATGTAATTTCTTGTTTTCATTTTGTTTTAATGCAAAGAAAAAGCATATCCTCTCAAACAATAAAATGCCCTTATTCTTGGTGTTATTTACTGTTTTTAATTTGTGTGTGTCATCACCATTATGACATAGCAAAGATATAATATGGTATTGAACATGATATTGTAAATGAGCTGTCCGAGGAAAAATCAAATCGCGTGTTTAAATTCAAGTTTAGTATCTACCTACTTAAACGGCCCACGTGAATTCTATAATGAAATAAAATCGAGACTTGAACACGGCATATTGTTTTCAACAGTCAATATGGAGTCATGCAATTTAAGCAGGGAGAAATGGCTCAGGTTTCAGAAGCCTGGAAACTGCGTCTGTTTAAAGAAAAATCAGGAAATTGTACTTTGTCTATCATTCTCTATTATTACACATGCGCACTGCGTTACACACAGGGTGTCATTTTCAGTCTCCTGAGGTTGTATTGGATGATGGCATTTCCCACCAAAAAAATATCATTGCACTAGGCCTACGTGGGAGGGGAAGGGATGAATAATCATGCATTCTATAGGCTGATATTTTCATAATTAATATTTGATGATGTTGGTATCATATGAACATTTGTACTGAAAAAAGCAACACAAATTACTGAAAAAATGTGTCCGTTTGAATTATTGAAAGGGGCATGTAGATCTACACAATTTTAGATGAAAATTTTCAAATTTTTTCTCTCCATTTTTATTGTTTACAATGCTTAACTAAAGTATTTCTAATGGTCAACCAAAATTTGAATATCAGTTGTTGAGTTACAAGTGAGATACAGCACTCATAATTTTTTGTTATGTAAACAAGGTTTCTGCCATGCTTTTGTTTACATATAGATTGCTTGATAGAAAATAGCATGTTCAAAACAAAATTAGATGTGCCAAACATTAAAAACTGTTTAATTGTAATCAGAATTGACTTGTAAATTGAAAAAGAAAACATACTTTAAGCGAATCTTTACCAGTATATTTAACCCATGTTAACAGAAATATGGCACGGGCCTTGTTTACATAACAAAGAATTGTGAGATCTGTATCTCCCATGTATATCGACAATATTGATATTCAAATGTTTGCTGACCATTAGAAATACCCTAGTTTCTAAAAATTAAAAATGGAAAAATAAAATTTGAAAATTTTCATCTCAAATCGTGCCCATGCCCCTCTAAAGCCCATAGATTGCTTCTCTTCTTCAGACCTACAACCATGGGTTGTGCCACGTCCTCGGAGCCCAAACGGACGGGTGCGGAATACGGCCAGTACAGCATGCTGGGTAATTACCACCAAAAACACGAAGACAAGAAACCACAGCAACAGCAGCAGAAGAATGGCGGACCACCGCTAGCGCCGACAGATGAGGACTTGTATCACACCGACACTGAGGACGAGGCAAGGGCACAATCTATAAATAGAAATATATCCATTACTTTTAACGGACATCCAACTATAATGTCGTATTTACTTTTGACTATAAACAGACTTTCTCTCTGCTTGTCTGAAACTACACGTAGTACATGTACTTAGTGTAACTTTAGACCAATATATTACATGTACGTCTATTGATACACTGGCCCACAAAAATAATGTTGACCGGGGGGGGGGGGGTTGGGTTGGGGGGGGGGGAGTTCTCACATCCACCATTAACCCCCCCCCCCCTCCTCCCCCCCCCCCCCCCCCCTATTTTCAGATATTTCTAAATCAACATAGGAAATATATCAACTGCATAATGAAAGGGACATACATCTCAAATCAATAACACACTATTCGGGCTCGGTGAATATTGTACTTCGAAGGTGGCTAAATCATCGCATTGACCTCAAAAACAGCAATAATTGTTTTATTATATGATTAAATGATTAAAAAACCCTTCAAGATTGTTCTTTGCTTTAATTGTATATCTTAGTCGAATCCAGTGAGAAACGCGGAATTTCATTGGACGGCAAAAATAATTCCTTATGTTCACCTGGAAGGTCACGTGCAGGTAAACATAACGTAGTATGATTTCTACATTGTTAGATCTCAGCCAATTAGAGAGCTAGGAATTATTCAATCATATAATAATAAGACTTGTCCTGTTCTAGACATTAAGACCTGTCCTGTTCTAGACATTAAGACTTGTCCTGTTCTAGACATTAAGACTTGTCCTGTTATGTACATTAAGACTTGTCTTGTTCTACTCATTAAGACCTGTCCTGTTCTAGACATTAAGACTTGTCTTGTTCTAGACATTAAGAGATGTACTGTTCTAGACATTAAGACTTGTCCTGTTCTAGACATTAAGACTTGTTCTGTTATATACATTAAGACTTGTCCTGTTCTACTCATTAAGACCTGTCCTGTTCTAGACATTAGGACTTGTCCTGTTCTAGACATTAAGAGTTGTCCTGTTCTAGACATCAAGAGAGGTCTGTTCTAGACATTAAGACTTGTCCTATTCTAGACATTAAGAGTTGTCCCGTTCAAGACATTAAGAAATGTCCAGTTCTAGACATTAAGAGATGCTCTGTTCTAGACATTAAGAGATATCCTGTTCTAGACATTTAGAGATGTCCAGTTATAGACATTAAGATTTGTCATGTCTAGACATTTAGAACTGCCCTGTTCTAGACATTAAGACTCGTTCTGTTCTAGACATTAAGCCTTGTCCTGTTCTAGACATTAAGACCTGTCCTGTTCTAGACATTATGATATATCCTGTTCTAGACATTAAGAGATGTCTTGTTCTAGACATTAAGAGATGTACTCTTCTGGGCATTAAGAGATGTCTTGTTCTAGACATTAAGAGATGTTCTGTTCTGGACATTAAGACTTATCCTGTTCTAGACATTAAGACTTGTTCTGTTCTAGACATTAAGACTTGTCCTGTTCTAAACATTAAGACTTGTCATGTTCCATATATTAAGACTTGTCCTGTTCTAGACATTAAGAGATGCCCTGTTCTAGACATTAAGAGATGTCTGTTCTAAACATTAATAGATGTCCTGTTCTATACATTAAGACTTGTCCTGTTCTAAACATTAAGACTTGTTCTGTTCTAAATATCAAGACTTGTCCTGTTCTAGACATTAAGATTTGTTCTGTTCTAGACATTAAGACTTGTCCTGTTCTAGACATTAAGACTTGTCCTGTTCTGGACATTAAGAGATGTACTGTTCTAGACATTAAGAGATGTCATGTTCTATACATTAAGACTTGTACTGTTCTAGACATTAAGACTTGTCCTGTTCTAGACATTAATATTTGTTCTGTTCTAGACATTAAGACTTGTCCTGTTCTAGACATTAAGACTTGTCCTGTTCTGGACATTAAGAGATGTACTGTTCTAGACATTAAGATATGTCCTATTCTATACATTAAGATTTGTCCTGTTCTAGACATTAAGACTTGTCCTGTTCTAGACATTAAGACTTGTCCTGTTCTAGACATTAAGATTTGTTCTGTTCTAGACATTAAGACTTGTCCTGTTCTGGACATTAAGAGATGTCCTGTTCTATACATTAAGACTTGTACTGTTGTAGACATTAAGACTTGTCCTGTTCTAAACATTAAGATTTGTTCTGTTCTAGACATTAAGACTTGTCCTGTTCTAGACATTAAGACTTGTCCTGTTCTGGACATTAAGAGATGTACTGTTCTAGACATTAAGAGATGTACTGTTCTGGGCATTAAGATATGTACTGTTTTATACATTAAGACTTGTCATGTTTTAGACATTAAGAACTGTTCTGTTCTAGACATTAAGACTTTTCCTGTTCTAGATATTAAGAGAGATCCAGTTCTAGACATTAAGACTTGTCCTGTTCTAGACATTAAGAAATGGACTGTTCTAGACATTAAGAGATGTACTGTTCTAGACATTAAGAGATGTCCTGTTCTAGACATTAAGCGATGTCCTGTTCTAGACATTAAGACTTGTCCCGTTCTAGACATTAAGACTTGTCCTGTTCTAGACATTAAGAGTTGTCCTCTTCTAGACATTAAGACTTGTCCTGTTCTAGACATTAAGAATTGTCCTGTTCTAAACATTAAGAGAGGTCTGTTCTAGACATTAAGACTTGTCCTGTTATAAACATTAAGAGATGTCCTGTTCTATACATATAGAACTTTCCTGTTCTAGACATTAAGACCTGTCCTGTTCTAGACACTAAGACTTGTTATGTTCTAGATATTAAGACTTGTTCTGTTCTAGATATTAAGACTTGTCCTGATCTAGATATTAGGACTTGTCCTGTTCTAGACATTAAGACTTGTCCTGTTCTAGACATTAAGAGATATACTGTTCTAGACATTATAAGATGTCCTGTTCTAGACATTAAGAAATGTCTTGTTCTAGACATTAAGAGATGTACTGTTCTGGGCATTAAGCTATGTACTGTTTTAGACATTAAGACTTGTCATGTTCTAGACATTAAGAACTGCCCTGTTCTAGACATTAAGACTTTTCCTGTTCTAGATATTAAGAGAGATCCAGTTCTAGACATTAAGAGTTGTCCTGTTCTAGACATTAAGAAATGGACTGTTCTAGACATTAAGAGATGTACTGTTCTAGACATTAAGAGATGTCCTGTTCTAGACATTAAGCGACGTCCTGTTCTAGACATTAAGACTTGTCCCGTTCTAGACATTAAGACTTGTCCTGTTCTAGACATTAAGAGTTGTCCTGTTCTAGACATTAAGACTTGTCCTGTTCTGGACATTAAGAGATGTCCTGTTCTAGACATTAAGACTTGTCCTGTTCTAGACATTAAGACTTGTTCTGTTCTAAATATTAAGACTTGTCCTGTTCTAGACATTAAGATTTGTTCTGTTCTAGACATTAAAACTTGTCCTGTTCTAGACATTAAGACTTGTCCTATTCTGGACATTAAGAGATGTCCTGTTCTATACATTAAGACTTGTCCTGTTCTAGACATTAAGACTTGTCCTGTTCTAGACATTAAGACTTGTCCTGTTCTGGACATTAAGAGATGTACTGTTCTAGACATTAAGAGATGTCATGTTCTATACATTAAGACTTGTCCTGTTCTAGACATTAAGACTTGTCCTGTTCTAGACATTAAGACTTGTCCTGTTCTAGACATTAAGACTTGTCCTGTTCTAGACATTAAGATTTGTTCTGTTCTAGACATTAAGACTTGTCCTGTTCTAGACATTAAGAGTTGTCCTGTTCTGGACATTAAGAGATGTACTGTTCTAGACATTAAGAGATGTCCTGTTCTATACATTAAGAGATGTACTGTTCTAGACATTAAGAGATGTCCTGTTCTATACATTAAGATTTGTCCTGTTCTAGACATTAAGACTTGTCCTGTTCTAGACATTAAGATTTGTCCTGTTCTAGACATTAAGACTTGTCCTGTTCTAGACATTAAGATTTGTTCTGTTCTAGACATTAAGACTTGTCCTGTTCTGGACATTAAGAGATGTCCTGTTCTATACATTAAGATTTGTCCTGTTCTAGACATTAAGACTTGTCCTGTTCTAGACATTAAGATTTGTCCTGTTCTAGACATTAAGACTTGTCCTGTTCTAGACATTAAGATTTGTTCTGTTCTAGACATTAAGACTTGTCCTGTTCTAGACATTAAGATTTGTTCTGTTCTAGACATTAAGACTTGTCCTGATCTAGATATTAGGACCTGTCCTGTTCTAGACATTAAGAGATATACTGTTCTAGACATTATAAGATGTCCTGTTCTAGACATTAAGAGATGTCTTGTTCTAGACATTAAGAGATATACTGTTCTGGGCATTAAGATATGTACTGTTTTAGACATTAAGACTTGTCATGTTCTAGACATTAAGAACTGCCCTGTTCTAGACATTAAGACTTTTCTTGCTCTAGATATTAAGAGAGATCCAGTTCTAGACATTAAGACTTGTCCTGTTCTAGACATTAAGAAATGGACTGTTCTAGACATTAAGAGATGTACTGTTCTAGACATTAAGAGATGTCCTGTTCTAGACATTAAGCGATGTCCTGTTCTAGACATTAAGACTTGTCCCGTTCTAGACATTAAGACTTGTCCTGTTCTAGACATTAAGAGTTGTCCTGTTCTAGACATTAAGACTTGTCCTGTTCTAGACATTAAGATTTGTCCTGTTCTAGACATTAAGACTTGTCCTGTTCTAGACATTAAGATTTATTCTGTTCTAGACATTAAGACTTGTCCTGTTCTAGACATTAAGAGATGTCCTGTTCTATACATTAAGATTTGTCCTGTTCTAGACATTAAGACTTGTCCTGTTCTAGACATTAAGATTTGTCCTGTTCTAGACATTAAGACTTGTCCTGTTCTATACATTAAGATTTGTCCTGTTCTAGACATTAAGACTTGTCCTGTTCTAGACATTAAGATTTGTTCTGTTCTAGACATTAAGACTTGTCCTGTTCTAGACATTAAGACTTGTCCTGTTCTGGACATTAAGAGATGTACTGTTCTAGACATTAAGACTTCTCCTGTTCTAGACATCAAGAGTTGTCCTGTTCTATACATTAAGAGATGCCCTAATCTAGACATTAAGAGATGTCCTGTTCTAGACATTAAGCGATGTCCTGTTCTAGACATTAAGACTTGTCCCGTTCTAGACATTAAGACTTGTCCTGTTCTAGACATTAAGAGTTGTCCTCTTCTAGACATTAAGACTTGTCCTGTTCTAGACATTAAGAATTGTCCTGTTCTAAACATTAAGAGAGGTCTGTTCTAGACATTAAGACTTGTCCTGTTATAAACATTAAGAGATGTCCTGTTCTATACATATAGAACTTTCCTGTTCTAGACATTAAGACCTGTTCTGTTCTAGACACTAAGACTTGTTATGTTCTAGATATTAAGACTTGTTCTGTTCTAGATATTAAGACTTGTCCTGATCTAGATATTAGGACCTGTCCTGTTCTAGACATTAAGAGATATACTGTTCTAGACATTATAAGATGTCCTGTTCTAGACATTAAGAGATGTCTTGTTCTAGACATTAAGAGATGTACTGTTCTGGGCATTAAGATATGTACTGTTTTAGACATTAAGACTTGTCATGTTCTAGACATTAAGAACTGCCCTGTTCTAGACATTAAGACTTTTCCTGCTCTAGATATTAAGAGAGATCCAGTTCTAGACATTAAGACTTGTCCTGTTCTAGACATTAAGAAATGGACTGTTCTAGACATTAAGAGATGTACTGTTCTAGACATTAAGAGATGCCCTGTTCTAGACATTAAGCGATGTCCTGTTCTAGACATTAAGACTTGTCCCGTTCTAGACATTAAGACTTGTCCTGTTCTAGACATTAAGAGTTGTCCTGTTCTAGACATTAAGACTTGTCCTGTTCTGGACATTAAGAGATGTCCTGTTCTATACATTAAGACTTCTCCTGTTCTGGACATTAAGAGATGTACTGTTCTAGACATTAAGAGATGTACTGTTCTAGACATTAAGAGATGTCCTGTTCTATACATTAAGATTTGTCCTGTTCTAGACATTAAGACTTGTCCTGTTCTAGACATTAAGATTTGTTCTGTTCTAGACATTAAGACTTGTCCTGTTCTAGACATTAAGACTTGTCCTGTTCTGGACATTAAGAGATGTACTGTTCTAGACATTAAGACTTCTCCTGTTCTAGACATCAAGAGTTGTCCTGTTCTAGACATCAAGAGTTGTCCTGTTCTATACATTAAGAGATGCCCTAATCTAGACATTAAGAGATGTCCTGTTCTAAACATTAAGACCTGCCCTGTTCTAGACATTAAGACTTGCTATGTTCTAGATATTAAGACTTGTTCTGTTCTAGATATTAAGACTTGTCCTGATCTAGATATTAGGACCTGTCCTGTTCTAGACATTAAGACTTGTCCTGTTCTAGACATTAAGAGATATACTATTCTAGACATTATGAGATGTCCTGTTCTAGACATTAAGAGATGTCTTGTTCTAGATATTAAGAGATGTACTGTTCTGGGCATTAAGATATGTACTGTTTTAGACATTAAGACTTGTCATGTTCTAGACATTAAGAACTGCACTGTTCTAGACATTAAGACTTTTCCTGTTCTAGATATTAAGAGAGATCCAGTTCTAGACATTAAGACTTGTCCTGTTCTAGACATTAAGAAATGGACTGTTCTAGACATTAAGAGATGTACTGTTCTAGACATTAAGAGATGTCCTGTTCTAGACATTAAGCGATGTCCTGTTCTAGACATTAAGACTTGTCCCGCTCTAGACATTAAGACTTGTCCTGTTCTAGACATTAAGAGTTGTCCTCTTCTAGACATTAAGACTTGTCCTGTTCTAGACATTAAGAATTGTCCTGTTCTAAACATTAAGAGAGGTCTGTTCTAGACATTAAGACTTGTTCTGTTATAAGCATTAAGAGATGTCCTGTTCTATACATATAGAACTTTCCTGTTCTAGACATTAAGACCTGTCCTGTTCTAGACACTAAGAGGTGTGTGATTCTTGGCGTAAAGCACTAAAATACCAATAAACTCTATAATAAACACAAATGCCCAATTGAAGAAATATTTAATATAAAGCACAGAAAAATTCACTTTATCTTATTTGGATACCAACTTCCGCCCCTACCTGCTTTATATAAAACATTTTAAATACAATGTCTAACTGGTGTGATTCACGTTAAATAACTGTATCCCATTTTCATTCTCAATGACCGTGTAGCGTTTGAAAGCGTGGCGAGAATTCCATCGTCATCGAAAACAAGTTTTTGAACTTGTTTAGATCAGTCGAGCGGTCAATAGCTCGCGGGTGACATGCTGCTAGGAGATTTGGTTCCATGAGTTAAACCCCGGGTGGGGGCGGAAGTGGGTATCAAAATAAGATAAAGTGATCTTTCTGTGATTTAATACATATATGGAGAGAGATTTGTTTCTCACTTCATTTTCATTTGTATTTTAACAGGATGCTAATCGTCTGACACCACCACCACCCATAGCTAATCCCAATAATTCTAAACAAGAAGAGCAAACTCAAAAGAAGGAAGACACCCAGCCACCACCTGTTGTTCTGCCGCCTGAAAAGAAAGAGGAAGAGGTCATTCCACCCCCGCCGCCAGCAGAACAGAAAGAAGAGGAAATCATCCCCCCTCCGCCGCCAGCAGAACAGAAAGAGGAGGAAGTCATCCCCCCTCCGCCGCCAGCAGAGCAGAAAGAGGAGGAAGTCACCCCCCCTCCGCCGCCAGCAGAGCAGAAAGAAGTTATTCCCCCTCCCAGTGGTGGTTCCACAACTGATCTGGCGGGGGCTGTGGAGAGTGAGGAAAATGAACCGGAAGAGCGCGGCCGGAGGACAGGGGTGGACTTAGTGGTGGTCAGTCAGGAAATGGTACCTGAAAGGTACCACAGCCCAGGTAAGTGTCCTAACTATCTACAGCTATGCCTGAAAATCCAATGAGGAATTGAATAACGTTCATGCAAAATCAACTTTGCTGTAATTTGTCATTTTGGGGGCCACCATGAGGCAGTGTCATTGGTCTAAAAATAGCCATGCGCATGTAACAGTTATTTACAATAATCAAGATCGATTATCAAACGAACAAAACTTTAAAGTTTGATGTCTGGCAAATGAAGTTTTCGCAGAGCACTATGATAATATCACATGATATTTCACTATGCTGTATATTCTTCATTTTCTTTTCATGATAGGGGATAACGGTAAGTGATTGAAATGCATAGTTAAACAGTCTATACTTCGTCTTTCTTCTGATATTCTAACATATTGTTGTAATGCATGGTTATTTTGGTCAGACCTACCTTCTTTTCTGTCTGGTACTGGAAACATACACGATCTGTATGCATGGTTACCACGTTCATTATCGTTATAATCTCTACTGTTTGATTATTTACAAGGATTGGGATCCGGTGTGCATGTATTTACATGTAAGTGTGAACAAGACACCGCTAGCAGGCCCGAGGATTTGTAGCACGTCTAGGTCGAGTGGTTAAGCTAGTAGAATACCAACGTGCCCACAGTGGCTAACCGAGAGGAAGTGGCTAGTTTGCTTTTTAAAATGGAGTGGCGGTAGCGTTTTGTTTTTTTTCATAGCAAATGTGAGACGACATTTTGTGAGTGGAAAAATCACAGGACGAGTTACCTACATAGACCCAAAAGGAAATTGAATTGTAACTAAGCAATACAAGTATAGGCTTTTAACAAGAGCTTGTCGTCGTTAGGAACATCCTACTCAGTAAACTGATATAAATGTATCATGTGCTTTAAGTATTTATATCTTTTTTATCAAATGACAAAATAAAACTTCTCTAAAATGGTAAATTTCATATAACAAAAAGTTTTTAAAAACACATTTAAATCGAGGCAAAATACTGACAAACAAGTTGATGGTACAGGGGTTTCAACAGTCTCGATTGAAGTCAGCATTTCGCAAATTCTATGGTAGTTATAACGATCTAGTTTGTCAATACAACGTATCATTGGGTCAAATGCTGTCTGCCGTGTTTCATACCAATTGTTAGGCCATTCTTGGCACAATGATTTTGATTACGGATAACTCCGTTTACCTGATCGGGATATAGGGCTCACGCGGGTGTGACCGGTCGACAGGGGGTGCTTACTCCTCCTAGGCACCTGATCCCACCCCTGGTGTGTCCAGGGGTCCGTGTTTGCCCAACTATCTATTTTGTATTGCTTGTAGGAGTTATGAGATTGATCACTGTTCGTTATCTTTCATTCTAGAAACTACTGTATAATGATTTTTCTAATATGACCTTGAAGTAGACATTATGATATTCGTACTAAAAATAGAAAGCATTACTTCTTCTCAACCTCAAGAAAAAACAGTGAATAGCAGATGATAAAATTATATTTATTTTTTACACAGCAAAAAATACTACATAGCTAAGAATTGCACAATCTTTTTTATCGTGAAGAATTTTAAGGTTTGATTGCAAAAATGACAATTTCTGTTATTTGTTGAATTATAGAAACGTTTTTGCTAGTTGCTATGAATAATATTAAAATGTCAGTTTCATTACATAGCAAATTTTCTTCTCTTCGTTTTCTCAATTTTTTAAAGATTGAAAATCTTGTAAAATTGTTAAGTCGTACCTAAATTAGATCATCAGCAAAGTATCTCCCCTGCATTGAACAGAGGTTAAACCAATAAAATGAATAGGAATTTTCACTTCATCCAAAATTTTCTACCAATAATAAAGGAGAAAAGGTGCATTATCCGAAGACTGTAAAATACTTTCACTTCGTATAATTAGAATTATACATTTTTCCAAAATATCAAATTAATTTTTAAGGTAATCTTTATTACACACATTAGTGCGGTTTTCGCCTATAAAGAACGGGTATATCTCAAATCTATTTAGTTTGTGAAACATCTTTAATATTATTTAAATTCTTCAACTGCATTCAAATGATCTTACGCGCATGTTGCATGTATTTAATGCGCGCGCATCTCGTTAATGTTGACGGTATATATTAGACGTGGTAATGTCAAACTTCCACCAGAGTTCGTTTGCTCACAAACCAAACTCTTCCACTTATGCATTATGGGATAACGATTTCTTAGGCCGCGTATACTGTGACGTCACTGTAGAATGACGAAAAAACATAACGTCAAACGTAAACAACTTTCAAAACAAGAACGTAAACATCAAGTTCATTACTTTACACAATAATTTGAACAGAGTCTCCATACTTTATAATGATCTTTTGATCATTTTATGTTTAAAATAAAATCCATACTTTTATATTTATGCTCTTAATATCAATATCTTCAAACTTTTAACTGCGAACTACTTCTTTAGTGTTATTTGCCTGTGTGATAATCGCGGACTCACAATATACAAATCTGTATATTGTGCTGCGTCACATAGGAGAGGTCTATTCGTAGGTGACGTAATGAGGCCTCGACGTGTAGTTTGGTGGTAATGTGTCTACTATTTTATGGCGTATTTAGTTTTTTCTTTTTACTTTTTTCTTCTTCTTCAAATATAAAAGTTATCTCATCTAGACAGTGATAATGCTTGCAAAACATAATTTACCTACTATAAAATCCTTGAAAACATATGGCATCAGATGATTTCATAATAGAACCAGGAGGTCGTAGAAATTTGAAAGTTGAAGAAGCATGCCAAATTATCATGTTCTTTGCGTTTAATATTACGGTTACATGTGTGGAATGTTTGATTAGCTATATTGTTGGATTTTTTAAAATTATTATTATCAAAATAAAAATGCTTTGACGTCAAATTTAATGATATTAACATTAATTTTTTTTACTATTAATTTTGATATATTTGGAGTGATATATTTTTAAATCAACATTCCAAACGAAGGACTTGATAATGTGTTGTGATTCATTTCATCTAATTCTATTTTTTCATATGTTTAGGGATTGCATAAAAAATGCTATCAAAAATACATATTTCAAAGAGAACCTGACAATGTAAAGTGTTAGTGTTAATTAGTTTGTAATTGAATAGTCAAGTAAGCAAATAATTAGAACATGTATTGTCAACGTCATACTTCATACCCGGGAAACACCATGTAGCTCTCTCTCTCTCTCTCTCTCTCTCTCTCTCTCTCTCTCTCTCTCTCTCTCTCTCTCCTTTAATCGCTGACTGAATTAGCTACAATATATCGCATGTACAAGAATTTTTAAAGTATGCTAAGACAGCTCGTAACGTAGAATGGTATGTTATGTACTTATTATTTGTTTGGCGTTTTGCGCTAAGGGTTTCATAACGAATAGAGGTGTTTCGCTACGAATTCCATATATAGGCAATGTGTATATATATAACGATATATTAATTACAACCGTGCAAATTATTTTTGATAAATACATGCATCACCATGTGTGTTTCCTTGCAGAGCCTCCTAAGTTTGGGGAAAATTACGTTCAAAATGATCTTGGCCAGTTTGAAATACATCAGGACTTCCGTAAAAATCCGGAGGACTACGATTACGAGGCTCGGCCCCAGGTCGCTCCTGGACAACTCTTCATAGATTCGGAATTTTCACTCAATGCGGCCATGGGAAGTGAATATAGCAAAAAACAGCTAGAGTGGAAACGCCCACCCGTAAGTTAAATATGCAAGGGAGATAAGTCGAAAGTTGTTTCTGTCTTAAAATGTCTCGCAAGCATTTGCTGAATATACATTTAGCTGATAAATAAAATAGAACACTTTCTGGACTAGTTGGTTTTGTACTGTTTAACGTCCCTCTCGATACGTTTTCACTCATATGAAGACGTAACTATTGCCGATGAAGGGCTGCAAAATTTAAGCCTATGCTCGGCGCTTACGGCCTTTGAGAAGGAAGGGATCTTTATCGTACCACACCTGCTGTGACACGGGACCTCATCCGAAGGACCGCCCCATTTAGTCGCCTATTAAGACAAGCAATGCTTACTGAGGACTTATTCTAACCCGAAAACCCATGGATTACGTTTAAGAACAGAATTTTATAGTACTATGGGTGTATCCATGGTTCTTATATTTTGTATCCATTGAATTTGAATACAGAGTAATGTACCCTTTATTTAATGATAAACGATGCAATGTAGGACATTATTTTACCTGCGCAATGACCATATAAAAACAGTTTTAAAAAAAAAAATGAATACACGTACAAGACATTTAAGCCTTTGGGAACTAAATATCAAACTAGTATTCATTTGTAGCGTTTTCGTCATTGACTCGCTCTCTTTGTATAAATGCTAGTATAAATGATGGAGTGTTTTTTCAGGAATTTGTCAACAGCCCGTGTCTGTTTTCTGAGGGCACCACACGCTATGACATAGGTCAAGGATCCATTGGGACGTGTTGGTTCCTGTCATCTGTGGCTAATGTTGCTGATAAACCTAGTCTCCTTAGAAGGGTGAGTCTACGTGCTGAATGATCGTTTTATCTTTAAAAGAAATCTAAATAATCACTTATTCATACGTTAAAATAATCTGAAAAAATCGGGAGTGTAACCTAATGATTATATTGAGGATGAAATATTTTCAATTTTTCTTCGAGCTGGAATGCTATAGGGCTAACTACATGATTCCAAATTCCGATTGATTACTTTCTTTTCTCACCCAGAGTACTGTATATTCCGACTTCTAAGATTTCTCGATAAAATCTTAAACTTAAGTTTGAGTTTTCTCTTATTTGAGCAGTCAAAATTTGAGTAAAATCTCAGACTTAAGTCCAAGTTTCAACTTAAGTTTCTTTCGAGAAATCTAGGTTAACAAATTTGATTTATTTTTAGATTATCCCTAGAGATTCCTACCCCGTGGGAACTCCCCAATATGACGGCATATTCCACTGCCGATTCTGGAGATTTGGCATTTGGGATGACGTTTTTATCGACGATTATCTGCCAATAATCTATGGAAATAAAATTTACTCCGCCCACTCTAACACCGACCCGAACGAAATGTGGGTGGCATTGCTGGAAAAGGCTTTCGCAAGGTGATTGAAAATTGACATTCAATGGATACTTCTTAAAATTGTTGAATTCTAAATTGTCTGTTAAAATGTATAATTTCGTTGCTTAGAGATATTCTCTTCTCAAACGAATATGATTTTTTTTTTTGAAGAATCAAGTAAATATCAATCTAATGAAAATTAGATCTTAAGATATGCTCACAAACGCAGAGTATCCGGCTCGGATCTAAGAAGTCTGATTTTGATTAGACTGAATAAATATAAAACTAAATGTGAAATAAGAAATTCAAATAAATGATGTTATATATCAGTATAGACTATTTTTGTTATGAGAGAATTCCAGATGCAGTGCTAGTAGTTGATTTTTGTTTGATTAAACAAATACAGGATGTACGGCAGCTACACGGATGTGTCGGGTGGAATGGCGGCCGATTCCTATATGGCTTTGACAGGGGGCGTATCCGAGGACATCGACCTCAGAAAGATGACCATGGAACCCCCACAGCTTCACACACGTGTCAGGAACGCCCTCTTCTCCGGGGCTGCAGTCACGTGCAGTGTTCCGGTAAGTGAATGCAAAGATAATGTACGTGAAAGTGAAAGTAGCGACGAATAGGAACCACGTGATCAACGAGAATTCCTTACTGTCGGCGTTCAAAAAAAAAGGCCTTTGCTGGAAATGAGTTCAGCAGAAAGCTATACAACATTAAAATTTAAAGAAAACAATGCTAGTAAAACACTCACTACCTCAAACCTTACTAAGTGTCAACTATTAAAAACACTTAATACTTCAAACATTACTAAGTGTCAATTATTAAAAACACTCACTACCTCAAACCTTACTAAGTGTCAACTAGTAAAACACTCACTACCTCAAACCTTACTAAGCGCCAACTAGTAAAACACTCACTACCGCAAACCTTACTAAGCGCCAACTAGTAAAAACACTCACTACCTCAAACCTTATTAAGTGTCAACTAGTAAAACACTCACTACCTCAAACCTTACTAAGTGTCAACTATTAAAAACACTCACCACCTCAAACCTAACTAAGTGTCAACTAGTAAAACACTCACTACCTCAAACCTTACTAAGTGTCAACTATTAAAAACACTCACTACCTCAAACCTTACTAAGCGCCAACTAGTAAAACACTCACTACCTCAAACCTTACTAAGTGTCAACTAGTAAAACACTCACTACCTCAAACCTTACTAAGTGTCAACTATTAAAAACACTCACTACCTCAAACCTTACTAAGCGCCAACTAGTAAAACACTCACTACCTCAAACCTTACTAAGTGTCAACTATTAAAAACACTCACCACCTCAAACCTTACTAAGCGCCAACTAGTAAAACACTCACTACCGCAAACCTTACTAAGCGCCAACTAGTAAAAACACTCACTACCTCAAACCTTATTAAGTGTCAACTAGTAAAACACTCACTACCTCAAACCTAACTAAGTGTCAACTAGTAAAACACTCACTACCTCAAACCTTATTAAGTGTCAACTATTAAAAACACTCACTACCTCAAACCTTACTAAGTGTCAACTAGTAAAACACTCACTACCTCAAACCTTACTAAGTGTCAACTAGTAAAACACTCACTACCTCAAACCTTACTAAGTGTCAACTATTAAAAACACTCACTACCTCAAACCTTACTAAGCGCCAACTAGTAAAACACTCACTACCTCAAACCTTACTAAGTGTCAACTATTAAAAACACTCACCACCTCAAACCTAACTAAGTGTCAACTAGTAAAACACTCACTACTTCAAAGCTTACTAAGCGCCAACTAGTAAAACACTCACTACCTCAAACCTTACTAAGCGCCAACTAGTAAAACACTCACTACCTCAAACCTAACTAAGTGCCAACTAGTAAAACACTCACTACCTCAAACCTTACTAAGTGTCAACTATTAAAACACTCACTACCTCAAACCTTACTAAGCGCCAACTAGTAAAACACTCACTACCTCAAACCTTACTAAGCGCCAACTAGTAAAACACTCACTACCTCAAACCTAACTAAGTGCCAACTAGTAAAACACTCACTACCTCAAACCTAACTAAGTGCCAACTAGTAAAACACTCACTACCTCAAACCTTACTAAGTGCCAACTAGTAAAACACTCACTACCTCAAACCTTACTAAGTGTCAACTAGTAAAACACTCACTACCACAAACCTTACTAAGTGTCAACTATTAAAAACACTTAATACTTCAAACCTTACTAAGTGTCAACTATTAAAAACACTCACTACCTCAAACCTTACTAAGTGTCAACTAGTAAAACACTCACTACCTCAAACCTTACTAAGTGTCAACTAGTAAAACACTCACTACCTCAAACCTTACTAAGCGCCAACTAGTAAAACACTCACTACCGCAAACCTTACTAAGCGCCAACTAGTAAAAACACTCACTACCTCAAACCTTATTAAATGTCAACTAGTAAAACACTCACTACCTCAAACCTTACTAAGTGTCAACTATTAAAATACTCACCACCTCAAACCTTACTAAGTGTCAACTAGTAAAACACTCACTACCTCAAACCTTACTAAGTGTCAACTAGTAAAACACTCACTACCTCAAACCTTACTAAGTGTCAACTAGTAAAACACTCACTACCTCAAACCTTACTAAGTGTCAACTATCAAAAACACTCACTACCTCAAACCTTACTAAGCGCCAACTAGTAAAACACTCACTACCTCAAACCTTACTAAGTGTCAACTATTAAAAACACTCACCACCTCAAACCTTACTAAGCGCCAACTAGTAAAACACTCACTACCGCAAACCTTACTAAGCGCCAACTAGTAAAACACTCACTACCTCAAACCTTACTAAGTGTCAACTATTAAAACACTCACTACCTCAAACCTTACTAAGCGCCAACTAGTAAAACACTCACTACCTCAAACCTTACTAAGCGCCAACTAGTAAAACACTCACTACCTCAAACCTAACTAAGTGCCAACTAGTAAAACACTCACTACCTCAAACCTTACTAAGTGTCAACTAGTAAAACACTCACTACCTCAAACCTTACTAAGCGCCAACCAGTAAAACACTCACTACCTCAAACCTTACTAAGTGCCAACTAGTAAAACACTCACTACCTCAAACTGTACTAAGTGTCAACTAGTAAAACACTCACTACCTCAAACCTTACTAAGTGTCAACTAGTAAAACACTCACTACCACAAACCTTACTAAGTGTCAACTATTAAAAACACTCACTATCTCAAACATTACTAAGTTTCAACTAGTAAAACACTCACTACCTCAAACCTTACTAAGCGCCAACTATTAAAACACTCACTACCTCAAACCTTACTAAGTATCAACTAGTAAAACACTCACTACCTCAAACCTTACTAAGTGTCAACTATTAAAAACACTTACTACCTCAAACCTTACTAAGTGTCAACTATTAAAACACTCACTACCTCAAACCTTACTAAGCGCCAACTAGTAAAACACTCACTATCTCAAACATTACTAAGTTTCAACTAGTAAAACACTCACTACCGCAAACCTTACTAAGCGCCAACTATTAAAACACTCACTACCTCAAATCTTACTAAGTATCAACTAGAAAAACACTCACTACCTCAAACCTTACTAAGTGTCAACTATTAAAAACACTTACTACTTCAAACCTTACTAAGTATCAACTAGTGAAACACTCACTACCTCAAACCTTACTAAGTGTCAACTATTAAAAACACTCACTACCTCAAACCTTACTAAGTGTCAACTAGTAAAACACTCACTACCTCAAACCTTACTAAGTGCCAACTAGTAAAACACTCACTACTTCAAACCTTACTAAGTGTCAACTAGTAAAATCACTCACTACCTCAAACCTTACTAAGTGTCAACAAGTAAAAACACCCACTACCTCAAACCTTACTAAGTATCAACTAGTAAAAACACTCACTACCTCAAACCTTACTAAGTGTCAACTAGTAAAACACTTACTACCTCAAACCTTACTAAGTGTCAACTAGTAAAACACTCACTACTTCAAACCTAACTAAGTGTCAACTATTAAAAACACTTACTACCTCAAACCTTACTAAGTGTCAACTAGTAAAACACTCACTACCTCAAACCTTACTAAGTGCCAACTAGTAAAACACTCACTACCGCAGACCTTACTAAGCGCCAACTAGTAAAAACACTCACTACCTCAAACCTTACTAAGCGTCAACTAGTAAAAACACTCACTACCTCAAACCTTATTAAGTGTCAACTATTAAAAACACTCACTACCTCAAACCTTACTAAGCGCCAACTAGTAAAACACTCACTACCTCAAACCTTACTAAGTGTCAACTATTAAAAACACTCACTACCTCAAACCTTACTAAGTGTCAACTAGTAAAAACACTCACTACCTCAAACCTTATTAAGTGTCAACTATTAAAAACACTCACTACCTCAAACCTTACTAAGCGTCAACTAGTAAAAACACTCACTACCTCAAACCTTACTAAGTGTCAACTAGTAAAACACTCACTACCTCAAACCTTACTAAGTGTCAACTAGTAAAACACTCACTACTTCAAACCTAACTAAGTGTCAACTATTAAAAACACTTACTACCTCAAACCTTACTAAGTGTCAACTAGTAAAACACTCACTACCTCAAACCTTACTAAGCGCCAACTAGTAAAACACTCACTACCGCAAACCTTACTAAGTGCCAACTAGTAAAACACTCACTACCTCAAACCTTACTAAGTGTCAACTAGTAAAACACTCACTACCTCAAACCTTACTAAGTGTCAACTAGTAAAATACTCACTACCTCAAACCTTACTAAGTGTCAACTAGTAAAACACTCACTACCTCAAATCTTACTAAGTGCCAACTATTAAAACACTCACTACCTCAAACCTTACTAAGTGTCAACTATTAAAACACTCACTACCTCAAACCTTACTAAGCGCCAACTAGTAAAACACTCACTATCTCAAACATTACTAAGTTTCAACTAGTAAAACACTCACTACCTCAAACCTTACTAAGCGCCAACTAGTAAAACACTCACTACCTCAAACCTTACTAAGTGTCAACTAGTAAAACACTCACTACCTCAAACCTAACTAAGTGTCAACTAGTAAAACACTCACTACCTCAAACCTTACTAAGTGTCAACTAGTAAAATACTCACTACCTCAAACCTTACTAAGTGTCAACTAGTAAAACACTCACTACCTCAAATCTTACTAAGCGCCAACTATTAAAACACTCACTACCTCAAACCTTACTAAGTGCCAACTAGTAAAACACTCACTACCTCAAACCTTATTAAGCGCCAACTAGTAAAACACTCACTACCTCAAACCTTACTAAGTGCCAACTAGTAAAACACTCACTACCGCAAACCTTACTAAGTGTCAACTATTAAAACACTCACTACCTCAAATCTTACTAAGTGTCAACTAGTGAAACACTCACTACCTTAAACCTTACTAAGTGTCAACTAGTAAAATACTCACTACCTCAAACCTTACTAAGTGTCAACTAGTAAAACACTCACTACCTCAAACCTTACTAAGTGTCAACTAGTAAAACACTCACTACCTCAAACCTTACTAAGTGCCAACTATTAAAACACTCACTACCTCAAACCTTACTAAGTGTCAACTAGTAAAATACTCACTACCTCAAACCTTACTAAGCGTCAACTAGTAAAACACTCACTACCTCAAACCTTACTAAGTGTCAACTATTAAAACAATCACTACCTCATCAAACAATACTAAGTGTCAACTATTAAAACACTCACTACCTCATCAAACCTTACTAAGTTTCAACTAGTAAAACACTCACTACCTCATCAAACCTTACTAAGTGTCAACTAGTAAAAACACTCACTACCTCAAACCTTACTAAACACCAACTAGTAAAATGCTCACTACCTCAAACCTTACTAAACACCAACTAGTAAAACACTCACTACCTCAAACCTTACTAAGTGTCAACTAGTAAAACACTCACTACCTCAAACCTTACTAAGCGCCAACTAGTAAAACACTCACTACCTCAAACCTTACTAAGTGTCAACTATTAAAATACTCACTACCTCAAACCTTACTAAGTATCAACTAGTGAAACACTCACTACCTCAAACCTTACTAAGTGTCAACTATTGAAACACTCACTACCTCATCAAACCTTACTAAGTGTCAACTATTAAAACACTCACTACCTCAAACCTTACTAAGTGTCAACTACTTAAACACTCACTACCGCAAACCTTACTAAGCGCCAACTAGTAAAACACTCACTACCGCAAACCTTACTAAGCGCCAACTAGTAAAACACTCACTACCTCAAACCTTACTAAGTGTCAACTAGTAAAAACACACCTACATGTACCTCGAACCCCAACTCTTCTGGTCATTCAGTGTACTCTGGATTATGTAATTTTTATACCCATCCCATTAAACTATTTGCCAAAAACGTATTTAGTGAATGTTCATAAAATGTTTCATTTTAACTAGCTTGATGATAAATATACTTAACAGGCGGAATTTGATCAGCAGCATGGATTGGTGGGAGGACACGAGTACACGTTAACGGGTGCTGTAATGGTAAGTTAGCAGACCATTATGAAAGGTGAAGATAATGAACAGTGATCAATCTCATAACTCCTATAAGCAATACAAAATAGATAGTTGGCAAACACGGACCCCTGGACACACCAGAGGTGGGATCAGCTGCCTAGGAGGAGAAAACACCCCATGTCGACTGGTCACATATACATTATGTATTCCGCTGGTTCCTGTACATAGCATGATTATATCAGATAGAGAGATGACGTTTAGTTATCCCGCTGGTTCCTGTACATAACATGGTTATATTAGATAGAGAGATTTCCTTTAGTTAATGGTGTATTATGATGTCATTTTAAATTCCTGTATGTGTAAAAATATATGCATTTAAACGTAATATATGCATATATAATGATAATTGAATAAAGGATTAAGTTAACACCGGGTTAGTGTATATCGTAGCGATTTTTGACACGTTAGTGGGGTGGAGGTGGTAGGGGTGTTCAAATGACACATACCATGTATGAATTACAGTTAAAAGCAACAAACTCGGGAATATCTATGTACACAATGATTATGAATGATTTGTGAAACGTATAGATTAATGAAAACATTGATTATAGAGTACATGTGTATGTAAATTGTATAGTATATCGATTTGGGGAATTTTAATACAATTCTGAGTACGAGCTGAACAAGAGAATATATCGATATATGGAAGGTGACTACAACGTACGACTTGTGTAATAATCTCTTTATCTCAAATTTAATTTGCTATCAACCAATTTTAAGATATGTTATGATTTATCTGACAACAACTCAAAATGACATTACATGTACAATGCGCCATTCAAACGTTTGGGTTTTATACTGACGACAGAAATATTCCTATTCAAATTTCCAATCATTTTTTCCCCTAGGCAAACGGGGTTCGCTTATTCCGTGTAAGGAATCCCTGGGGTAACACTGAGTGGACAGGCCCATACAGTGATGGGTATGTATACACATGTAAAATAACGTATATGGGTGTATAAAAGAGTTAACAAGAATGGGATTTTTCTACATGTATTTTAATGTTCCGAATAGTTTCTGGAATGACTTAATTATAAAAAATAAGAACTACGAAAAAAAATCCCTCATTTGCAGGAGTCCCGAATGGCAAAGCCTACCAAAAGACACGATTGAGGCCCCGAACAAGGACGATGGAGAGTTTTACATTTCACTCGAACATTTCCTCCATTTCTTTAGCACTCTGACAATCTGCAACATCACACCAGACTTTGATAGAGACGGATCTTCGGATTCCCTCAGTAAGTGAGGATATGATACACCTTTTTACTGGCTATCAGGACAATAGCAAGTTTATTGTCCCCCAAGACAGCAATTATTGCGCCTCGGGAAATAGTTGCCGTCGAGGGGGACAATAAACGTGCTATTGTCCGCATAGTCAGTAAATAGGTGTTTTATTATACCAAAGTAGACTTTACTCGTGTCAGACATACCAAAGTGAAGTAAACTAACATTCGGCATTAACCTAGATGGAATCGACCGAGATGATCCGAGTGGTAAACTAATTAGAGTTATCAGACTTTGACGTCACAGAAAAGAAAACGCGGGAAAATATAGCATCCGGTAAATACTTTCAAGACTATTTCCCTAGAGCAGATAGTTCAGAAACTATTTCACGGCTAGTGTTATCTAGAAGAAATAGCAAATTTATTCACCTAACATTTATACAGCAAAAACATTCTGAGGTATAATAGCGTCGCGAAGCGACTCGACGAGCTCGCTCCAATGATTACGCAATTGAGTCACGTGATTTGCTCTTCATCAGCTGAAAAATGATGGGGACTACCCATAATGCTTCCGGAAAAATGTCGCCGTCACTGCGGAATACTTCAATGACAACCCCGTAGATAAAAAAAATAAATAGTTTGGAAAGTACCACAATGATTTTAAATTCCAGATATTAAGCTTTCCAATATCTTCGTTCATTTTGTTGTGGATAATTGCTTGATTTGAAAGAAAAGCAATCGCAGCTAATGATGACGTCACAATGCACTGTTTACATCAGCCGCGTTATATTTCCCGCGTTAAAGCCTCGTGTTGTAAGATGTTATGGGTCTTCGCTCGTCTCAACGGTCACACCGTAAACATATTAATCATGAATGTACAGTTAACTCGCACAGTTATATATTCCATTCTCTACCCAGAGTTCCATGCGCTCCTCTGGTGAGAGAATGTTATATGTTCGTGAATGTACAGTTAACTCGCACAGTTATATATTCGTGAATGTACAGTTAACTCGCACAGTTATATATTCGCGTGTATGCAGGTAACAATAACCACAACATCAATTCAACGAAATTGAATTACAGTGGCATTCAAAAATAATTATTTCGCAGTAGAGGCAAATTCATAAGTTATTGTGATGTGTATGTTACAACAATTCATTCACAGAATACTGCACGTGCTTATACGGTAAATGGGAGGGAGAGGAAGCCGCTGGATTTAACGACAAGATAAGCAACCCAAAGTTCCATTTTGAAATCACCGAGCAAAGTAAGTATATCATGTAAAATTAATGTTCAAAATATCATTCATTTATTATAACTAATTTGGATTATTGAAATATTTAAACAGTTGATAAATACCCCGTATATCGCAAGTTGTATTCCACGATAGCGTCGTGTTCAATTTATCATTTTGTATTGGAGTGGTATCTCTCAATGGTTGAACAAAGTGTTTTAATCACCTTACTGTTTGAGGTGTATTAAGTAGTTGATCAGTTTATTATGTAATTGGTTACTTTTATTTAAGATAACAAAAATTTAATACGTATTGATGACAGAAATGATCCCACTAAAGCGAGAGGACAGGGTATAGTTTCTCACATGTCATGCAATTTGTCGCACAGTCTCAGCCTACATCATAGATTATTTAAAATCATTCTTTGATTTTTCCATTCGTAAATTTTGTGTTTGAATTCCATGAATTACATGCAACATGAACAGAATGACATTTGCGGCATAATGTAAATAAACCAAAGTTTGGTGATATGATTTTGATGCAGAACTAGATGGTATCATTTTTTGTATCTAGATTTTTAGTTTTTATCTTTTTTTTTTGATTTACGATTTCTTGCTGACGATATTCATTGTATTAACACAGCCACAAAGTCTATTTAAATTTCTGATTTTGGTGGCAGTGCGGATAGACGAGATTTATTTATGACATACAGTTTTCATTTGATTCAGGTGTCGGTGTGGATAGACGGGATTTGTTTATGACACACAGTTTACATTTAATTCAGGTGTCGGTACAGATAGATGAGATTTGTGTATGACATACAGTTTACATTTAATTCAGGTGTCGGTGCAGATGGGAGTGTACCTTTTGTTGTACAGATCATACAGCGTACCAAACAGAGAAAGGCCAAGAAAGTCAGCATCCGGGCCGACCTCTACAGGGTAAGTCAGCATCCGGGCCGACCTTTTTAGAGTAAGTCAGCATCCCAATCTAATTAAATTTAGATGTTAGATAGAGTAAGTCAGCTTCCGGGCCGACCTTTATACAGTAAGTCAGCATCCGAACCGACCTCTATAGAGTAATTCAGCATCCGGGCCGAACTTTATACAGTAAGTCAGCTTCCGGGCGGACCTCTTCAGAGTTAGGCTCCAGTTTTAGTCAATCCTCGAATTTAGAATATCGTTAAACTAGTAATAGGTGTATGCAATGCTATTTGGTAATATTATTCCTTTACCTCGTCTGTTAGAGGAAAATCCTGTATAGTATTTGAAAATCATTGTCTACTTCGTACAACTTATGACGTGCATATATATCTTAAGGTTTGTTGGGGTTTTTAATAGTACTAAGTCTTATGATTATGATTTCATTTTCAAACTGGGGCGTGATTACTAAGACCATCATCGTTATATTGAAGAAAACACGTAGGTGGATAATACATGTAGCAGGGCATGGATTTTGTGAAATTCTTATAAGTGTAGTGTACGACCAAGGTCCACATGTTTCAATTGACATCGTAATTTGGCACACATTATTGAGAGCTGAACATCAGTGCTGGAATATCACACAAAAATACCTAATTCAGAACGAAAAAAGTTTCAACATTATATCTTAGCTATACACGAGGGGTCCGTGTTTGCCCTAATCTTAATTTTGTATTCTTTGTAGGAAATATAAGATCGATCACTGTTCGTTATCTTACTTTGTTGTAGAATCTACCTATAATGCTTGCATACCAGAGTATTGCTCCGCGATTCCCGGGATCAGTCCTGTTATTTCCATTGTAGGGGGAGGATAATCACGTGATATTATTAGCCAATTGGCAATCTTCGTTGCTCAACATTGCGATTTAATCAAAATAGTTGTAGCAGTAAATAACAATGTCCTAGTACATGTATTTATGGCACTATTGTATGTTATATGACACTATAGTATGTTATATGACACTATAGTATGATATATGACACTATAGTATGATATATGACACGCCAATATGCGGTAACATTAAAAGGTATCGAAGATTTAGATTTCAAGGCTAACAATGGGTCAAAGTTTCACGCATGTGTTATTTCTTTCACGGACGGTTTCATTGATGAGGAAGTTATTGGGATTTACAAACCAGCCATTTCTTTTCATAGTTTTCATGTCCAATTAGCCCAGTGGTTAGCAATATTTTTCTGAATTAAACGGATTTTTAATGTGTCTTTTTATTGGCGGTTTGGTTTCTATTTAATACATAATAACATATGTCAATCGTAAAGCAAATGGTGGGCTGATTCAGAGGGTAGGCGGAGTGTAAATATAAATGGAGGCTCTGGTATATAAGAATTCTTAATGTATGGTATACATGTGAATTTAACATCCATTGTCTATGATCTTAGGTCGTGGAGAGTGGAGCTAACGATTTACTTGTTTTACAAGAAGAGGGAATCCCCAGTAAAAATAACAACTACAGAGGAGATGCCCAGGCCTGCTTCCGGTTCTCACTGAAACCCGGAAAATATATCTGTATACCCTCCACCATGCAGGCGGGCCAGGAACGGGAGTTTATGGTTCGAATGTTCAGCGCAGGTCCACTGGGTGATATTAAGTATGCAAGGCTTTATAATGTAGTCCTGTTCGTAAAACTAACAATTACTAGTATTATCAGTACTTTGTAATATATAAATTATCCATCGATATCATGAGAGAGAGAGAGAGAGAGAGAGAGAGAGAGGGAGAGAGAGAGGGGGGGGAGAGGGAGAGAGAGAGATTTCTATACTTATTCTTCGATTTTATATAATTACTTAATTTTCAGAAAAGTGGATTCGAATGAGACGACCGTTATGAACTGTAGCGGAGAGGGAGCTGAGCAATATAGTAAGTGTCAACTAGTACGGGATTAGATTATCAATATACAGTGTACACAGGGGTCCGTGTTTGTCCATCTATTTTGTATTGCTTATTGGAGTTATGAGATTGATCACTGTTCGTTATCTTCACCTTTCATGTAGGTGGTTGAAATTGTGATGGTTCTGATAATTAGATTTTATTTTTAAGTAAAATATAATTTTTGTACATTTCATTATTGTGTCTATTATTAGAGCATGTGAAATGTGTCACGGGTCAATGGACGGCCGGGTCGAATGCCGGAGGACAAGTTTCAAACAACACTTTCCACATCAACCCTCAAATCAAGATCGACATTCCCAGTAAGAAGAGCCATTATCTATTGGAATTTATGTTATTTAGACAGCATTGTGATGTAATACATGGAGTTTGAATAACCTGAGGGGGCAGGGTAAAATTAGAATATTGGAATTGAAATGCGTTATATGCAAAAAAAAACCATGATATTAATAAATCCCTCAGACTTATGTATAATCTGGTTTGTGACGTATCGCAACCAATGATTTTGAGAAATCGTACGGCAACTGAAATCTATTTTAAGAGACTGTAAATTTATCGTTGCACAGGTGCTCAACAAGTGAAATTCCAGTTATTGGCAGCTTCCGGTGAATCTCGGTATCCTATTGGTTTCAAACTTTTCCAGGTGAGAGAATTGTCTGAAGACTAGAATCTTATTTTTAAGATATAAATGCAATTCATGCGTGTGATTCAGTGTTCCTCACTCAACTTTCTATTATTTTTTAAAGCAAAAAAGGTCAATATATATAGTTTAGTACTAAATTAATGATGAGCGATAGTTGTAAGTTAATGATGAACGATAGTTGTATTTGCAATGCACTGGACACTAATTACATTAGATAATGTAAAATTTACATACGTTTCTAACCCCCCACCCCGACCCCCGACTAACGGAGATCTTTACAATAGTTTTAAAAATTCACATGGTTTCTATCGCCTTAGGCTAACGAAGATCATTACAATAGTTAAAACTGACATCGTTTATATCACCCTAGGCTAATGGAGAACCGGTTCCCGCGAGCTTGGATTGGCTGTACGAGAACTACAGCAACGCCGTCAAGACAACAGAGGGAGATGACGGACAGTTCATCATGGGTGGCTCCGCCCCCGCAGAGTATTCCCTGGGACCCGGATGCTACAACTGTTTACTCCACATGGACCAGCCCGACACAGAGAAGCGATTTGCCTTGGTTATTCGATCCATTACTCCACTGGATAATATCGAGTATGTACATCTTCCTTAAGAGAACATAAACCCAATATGTTTGGTATATATATATATATATATATATATATATATATATATATATATATTTATTATATACTTTCAATTTCATCTCTTCTTTTTTCTTTAAAAGTTTGCGGGCATATATCACACGATATATGCCCGGAAACATTCCGGCCCGCAAACATTACGTCACAATAAAAATTTTACGCCGTTAATTTTCAAATTTTTCGTGTTTTTCATCTTTTACTCAGTTAAACCGATAAAGTTATTGTTAAAAATAAAATTATTGTTAGTTTCTAAATGATATTGAAAGTATATAATAAAAAGGTTATAGACTTTGTATGGGAAATATGACGCAAGCTCGGTCCCTCTACCCGCCAAAAAACTCGGTCGTCATATTTTCCCATACAAAGTCTATAACCTATAAATATTGCAAATCATATTTTCCTCTATGAACCAACCAATTTCAGCGCGCGACACAATCCGTTCACATTGACTATGAACGGATTATGAACTAGCTTAAAGCACGCTACTGAGAAAGTGTAATGGTTTGGAAAAAAAATGGAACATCTGTTACAAAGATCTCGCAAGTCACACCTTTGGATTAAGATTGTAAACTTACGTGGATTATCATCCCATTCTGTATAGCATTTGACCCAATGATAGGTTGTATTGGCAAACTAGACTGGGAAATTTTAGTTCCTTTTTATTGGAAACTAATAATTTGTTATGGGATTCTTCACTTCTGTACTATTTTGTACATGTACAAATCTTTCACATATTGTTTTTCAGGTGTATAAGTTGCTAAATCGTGATAATTTTAAGAAGTCGCTTTCTGGTATAACGCGCTTGTTCTCGTATCTGAAAACGTCAGACAACACCACACCAGACTGAAATGAATGTATATATATTTTCCATTTCTTTCCAGAACATTCCAAATGGAATAATAACCAAGAAAATCTACACGAACCTACTCACGTGATCATACTCACGAGATCATACTCACGTGATCGGAACAGCCTGTATTGAGATTGTCAGCTTCCCTGGGATATTGTGATTTTCTTAAATTTATTTTTTGCATGGGTTCAGAAACCAATTGAATACGACATTCATCTAAAGTATAAGTTATAGACTATGTGAATTTTGTTCTCATCTGTTCAATACTTATTCAAGAGATTGTACATTATGTATATATATATCCGTAGAAATGATGTTTACAAATAGTGTAATTCTGTAGCTATTTGTTTACGGAACTAAGAAATATATAAAATAAATTACGAAGAGCAGACTTTTAAATTACTTTTGCACAAATGAAAAAAAAAAAATAAAAAAAAATAATGTTATAATGATTGATTTTTTAAGGTATGTTCTAACAATGCGTTGAGTTGTACATGTATACAGTATTTTCCTAATTTTACAGGACTGCTACTCTTTATGCCGGAACTTTTTGTTTTATTTTGTTTGGTTTGATTTTTATGGATGCAAACTTTTCGCACGTTTTAAACGTTGTCGACTCATCGAAAGCGAATCTGTGATATTATTTGGCTTTTGACAGAACTAGATTAGATAGTTTTATTAATTTCAGTTAGAGTTTTTCCATGTTCTTTTCTGCGATCCGTCCAAGGTTTTTACTCATCGATTTCTTATGTTACATTTCATTTTGTTGTACATATATATGTTTACTATTTATTGATATTATCATGATAGGAAATAGAAATTTTTTTTTTGAATGACACAAGGAGAAAACACTTGCACATTGACGATATTATGTACATGTAGGACCCCTTACGTACCTAATTAAAAATGTTCATAAATTCTAAGTTTATATTCTCATAACAGCACCTGAAGCGTAAAAGTTTAGCTGTGCATTACATTGTTGTAGAAATATACAATGTATGTGTATCATATTAAGATTTATCACTTCCTCATCCCTAATGAATAAAAACATTGTGGGTTTTTTTTTTCGGGGATGGGGTGGTTTCAAATGAGACGGTCAAATAATTCAATAAAAATTAAACTTCGCTATTTTTCAAAATTTAGTTTGACTTGTTTCGTGAACAATTTTAGTTAAATTCTTTTATTCGTATCAAGTGGAATAAGATTTGTACAGAATTGTACCGAATTATTCCGGAGTTATTATAAGCGACAGGTCACAGTACTTTGGATGATATTAACAGGGGGGGGGGGGGGGGAGGGGGGGGCGGCAACCTTAACGGAGGTCAATGGTTTCTGATCGTATATATATATATAATTTCATTTGTCATATATCTTCAAAATCGTTGTCCATCATGCTATTCCCATAACTGTATATTTATGAGCTTTGAATTCGACTTTATATTTCACCGTATTTTCCACATTTTTGAATTGATATACATAATGTATGTCTTTGTTAAAAGGAAAATATGACTATTGTCAGTTTATCATGTCTGTGTGACAATCTAAAATTTATTGTCCGTTTTGTTTCTATCGTAGCCAAACATTGATATTGTAAACGTACCTGTTTTAAAATTTGTTTTATTTTTATTCTTATTTGCATATTTTATGTGTGTTCCCAAATCGCCGCTTCTGTAAATTGAATTCCATCGTTTTCAGGACACAATTGTTCATATTGATATCTGTCTCAGCTGTACACTGACCACCATCTTATTTATACTTGTGACGTAATCCATCTGTACAGAAGAATCATACCATTACAGTTTATACTCTCCTATAGTGGTTTATCCATATTTTAAAATCCAATTTGTCTGTTCATAAAATTTTATGTTTTAAAAAGATATATATATTTTATTTATCTGTTTTTGAAATAATGTATGTATTTTCTATTCTGTTCTTACTTGTTGGTTCTCTTTACAGGTCATTAAATTTGCAAAGTTTAGTTCTCTTTTGTTAGTTTTTTTTTTTGTTTATTTGGTGAACTGGTTGGTTGTTTTACGCCCCATCAATAATTTTTTCACTCAAATTAGAGCTCAGGGTCCTGGGCCGTAGCTGTGAGGGTTCTTTAGCGTGCCTACGCCTGTCGCGACACGGGACCTTTGTCTTTAAGGTCATATAAAAAAACACACACGTGATTCTCGCTTCTAAATGCCGAGAGTTTGGCGAAAGAGCGTCATGGGTTTGACGCGACCATGGCACGAGCGGAACTTGTTACAAGAAATATTCTCGCTGAAATTATCTAATTTTAAACTGAAAATCTATAACAGGATACATAAAAAATCCATAGAGGTAATAAAATAGCCTATATCGTTTATTGGTATATTTTGATACGCCATGATTAACTATATCGCTTATTGGTATATTTTGAAACGCCATAATTAACTATATCGCTTATTGGTATATTTTGAAACGCCATAATTAACTATATCGCTTATTGGTATATTTTGATACGCCATAATTAACTGTATCGCTTATTGGTATATTTTGATACGCCATAATTAACTATATCGCTTATTGGTATATTTTGATACGCCATAATTAACTATATCGCTTATTGGTATATTGTGATACGCCATAATTAACTATATCGCTTATTGGTATATTTTGATACGGCAAAATTAACTATATCGCTTATTGGTATATTTTGATACGCCATAATTAACTATATCGCTTATTGGTATATTTTGATACGCCATAATTAACTATATCGCTTATTGGTATATTTTGATATGCTACACTAAATACTGATACCTAGATACCGCAATTATCAATAAAATGTTTTGTAATTTGAGTTTCTACAGATTGATAAATTGTATATTGTTTAACGTCCCTTTTGGAAATTTTTCACTCTTATGGAGACGTCTATATAACTGTAGGAGAAAACAATACCCGCTAAAACCGTATCTTCATTGTGTGATCATTTTTTTTTTTTTTTTTGGTCGTTATCATTACTAACAACACATGATTTCAACTTGCTTATGGTGTTTATATCTCTCAACTGATTCGATACGCAAGACCTTGTTCTGTGTATGGTCAGTTTTTCAATCTAGACAGGGTACTGTTAAATAAGTTGAAGTTAAGAGGTTTTAGGAGTCTCGTTTAAAGTCAACATTTCGCAAATTCTATGGCCGTTATAATGATATAGTTTTGCCAATACAACCTATCATTGGGTCAAATGCTGTCTAACATGTTTCATATCGATTGTTAGGCCGTTTTTGGCACAATGATTTTAACTACGGATTACTTCGTTTACCTGATCAAATATAGGGCTTACGGCGGGTGTGACCGGTCGACAGGGAGTGTTTACTCCTCCTAGGTACCTGCTCCCACCTCTGGTATGTCCAGGTGTCTGTATTTGCCTAATTCTCTATTTTGTATTGCTTGTAGGAGTTATGGGATCGATCACTGTTATTAAATCATCTTCACCTTTTCATTTTTAATGGAGAAAGTATCATTAAGAGATTCCATTTGCCTTAGAGCTGAGAACTGGACTCTTGCTGAATCCCTCAAGAATATCAAACATAAAACTAGAACAAAAGAAATCAATCTGTCATTATGTAGCAACATTCCATTATCACCTGCATATGGTAATTTATTTCATTCACCTTTCAACTGGACATGAAAGTTTATACTACATCAAAAATAATAATATAAAGCAAACTGAAGCGTAAAATGTCAATACACATTTGAATTGTATTGTGGGGTATAAAAACAAAAGGATCCAGTTGCACAAGTTATTAAAGTAGCGGTATATCACGAGATATTCCATTTGAAATTAATCTGTCATTATGTAGCAATAATTCACTATCACCTGCATGTGGTTATCTTGCTAGTAGCCTGCCTCGATCTTAAAACTGATCATACGCAGAACAAGCTCTTGTGTATCGAATCAGTTGAAAGACATAAACACAATATGCAGGTGATTTGGTTGTTTGTCTAAGGTTTGACGCGGCCATGGTACGAGCGGCGCTTGAACTCACGACCCTCTAGTTACAATCGTTAAATAAGTACTGAGCTGGTTCGATATGCAGGTGATAATGGAATATTGCAACAAGCAATTACATTGAATGTGCAATATTTGATATAAGTTTTAAGTTGAATTACTGATCTCAATTCATAAACTGAAATCCGTAATAGCTCCATGTGACCGAAAATTGTAAAACTCTCTGCACTTTCACTTATCACTGCCATTTTGACCGGTGCTCCTAATTATCCAGAATGACTGTAGACATTATAAGAGCTGTGTATCGTTATAGACACCTGTTACTAGATAATATTGTACTGTATTGAATTATCATTAATCAAAATTAGTAGCCGAGTCTCTAAATAGTTTTGGGTCCTCTCATGCTGTCATGGTATATAAAGGAACGGTCAAAACTGCCCCATTAGTGTAATTGCAGACAGTTTTACAATTTTCAGATTGTCAACATCAAACTTTGCCAGATATACACTACCGGTAATGTTCGTCATGTACATTATTTGATTCATGACACTGTAATGATACTCGACAAATGTTCACCATACAATCATTGCGATTTAAGCTTCCGTCCTGGTAAGTTACCAGTTAACTAACTGTGGAGATCATGAGCTATAGAGATTGATTGATTGTATACTGTTTAACGTCCCACTAGGAGAATTTTTCACTCATATGGTGATGTCATCATTGCCGGTGAAAGGCTGCGAAATTTAAGCCTATGCTCCGCGCTTATGGCCATTGAGCAGGGAGGGATTTTTATCATGCCACACCTGCTGTGACACGGGGCCTCAGTCTTCTCAGGATTTGTACTATTTTTTCATGCAGCTTATTACAACTTTCGTATTGCATATTTCCTATGATCTGTAGAAAGACTATAAAACTCTGGCTGGTCCGATTTATTGGGCAAAAATCCAATAATACCAGTAAATCATACATTTTTTTTTTCTTTTCGTAATGACATACACTAAATAACATATCACTGAAAATACCCAGCAACGAAATTTAAAAATATATTGCACATAATAATGGACCAGTCTTCATTTATATGTACCATCTCAATATATGTACTATAAATAAGTCCTAGTGAAGTTTGTACACGATGTATAGTTATGTGTGACAGTTCTCAATACGTGTACTATAAATAAGTCCTAGTGAAGTTTGTACACGATGTATAGTTATGTGTGACAGTTCTCAATACGTGTACTATAAATAAGTCCTAGTGAAGTTTGTACACGATGTATAGTTATGTGTGACAGTTCTTAGGTTATCTACAAAAATCTCACATAATACAGATATAATTACAAACATCATAGCTAGCAAACAACGAAATGAAAAATAACAGCGCAGTGACATTGTTTACATTCTGGTGAACAGCTGAACAAATCTTTCTTATTACACAGATAAAATCATCAATTTCATACGGTTAATTTATCAAATATCCTTGAAAACAATGTGGAAAAAATTAGGATGTGAAGCCTTGTGATAGTTTTTAGTTGATGTACAGCAATCATTAAACATAAACAGTGCACCTGTCAAGCACACACATTATACATATACAGTGTATCTGTCAAGCACACACATTATACATATACAGTGCATCTGTCAAGCACACACATTATACATATACAGTGCACCTGTCAAGCACAAACATTAAGGAGGAATAGCACATCCTCATAATGGCTGACTTCCTTTAGAACCATATATCAGTAATTTGTCTCATTAAATCATATTGTATAACCAGTTAGCTTAGTGTGGTAACATACAGGCTTCTAATTTATAGATTATAAAGGTATTTATCATATTGTATAACCAGTTAGCTTAGTGGGGTAACACACAGGCTTCTAATTCATAGTAGTATGCAAGAAAGGTTTTAATTTTTTTGCACATTATTTTCTAGCAAAGTCATCATTGTAATATATTCTCCACTTCCAATCCATAACCGTTTGCTTTGGGGTTGTTGTTGTTTTGTTTTGGGGGTTTTTTTGTGGGGGGAGGGGGTGTTACCCATCCTTAAACTAAAACTTCACTATCTGGTACAATATTACCTATATCCACACATGTAGAATTTTAAGTCAATTAATACATTGAATGCACTTATATATTTACATGCATGGTTTGATCTTGTAAGCAAGATAGACATTTCACAAATAAATTCACTACACTAACTGGTGCATTTTGAAATTATAACAAGTAGTTCAAAGCAAATTAAAAAAAAAAAGGTGATCTCCATGATTAAACAACCATAATAACTTCAGATCCGTTCGATGCTGGAGGAACAGGAACCATGACACCATAGGTTAACATACAATGTAGCTTGTTACAGAAGTAGGGGGAGATGTCACTTCCCCAGAGCTTTAATTCGCTGATCTAAACTGTCACAATTCCCTTTAATGGTGTTACTGTTGTCGTTGAACATCACTTGGAGCTGAAATTAAAATGATTTATTGATAAAGTATTTTAAAAGGACATGGACACAATGTGAGCTGAAAATTTTATTTTTCCACTTCTTATGTTTACAATGCTTAACTAAGTTACTTCTTACGGTCAGCAAAAATTTGAATGTCAGTTGTAGAGTTACTTGAGAGATGCGGAGCTCAAAATTCTTTGTTATGTAAACAAGGCTCGTCATGTTTTTGTTTACATAGGTTAAATAGACTTGTTATAGTTTTGTTTAAAGCAGATTTTTCAATTTACATGTTAATTCTAAACAAAATTAAACAATTTCTAGTGTTTATCACATCTCATTTTGCTTTAAACTTGATATTTTCTATGAAGTAATGAACTAGCACTAAGTCTTCTAAAAAATATTTCTATGAAGAGTATGAAATGTTACAATGTCCAAATATGCATAAGGCGATTATCTGTCCGATTACTTAGTAAATACCTGTTTCATCATGTCACCATAAGGCGATTATCTGTCTGATTACTTAGTAAATACCTGTTTCATCATGTCACCGTGGGCACCCAGAGTGGCACTGATCTCCTGTTGTGCGGTGTCAAGGTGCGACAACAGCTGACTGAACTGCAAGGCTGGTAATTAAACGAGACACATTTAACAAAAGGCCTTGACTAATAAAATGCATGTACAAATATTTTGCACAACGAAAATCTGGTAGACTGATAATTGGTCAGCATGTCCATTCTATTTTCACACTTGTCACCTGTGACCAAAAACCTAGAGGCACATGTGCTTTCCATAGGCTGTTTTCATAGCAACCATGTGCATTTAACATACACAAGTCCGGTAATGAATTAAATTTTGGAATTTTTTTTTATTTCAAAATCCTAAATTGCATATTTTCTGGCTTTTTGACAAACATGTATGTACTTATAACATGTCATATCTTTCATTATCTAATCATTTCATTGAGAAACTCTTGTGTAGTGAGCCACTTTATAAAGTACAAGATTGCTACACATAGCCATGTCCCCCACCGCCGCAAAAAAAGTTGAAGCACAAAAGATCCACAACACCTGCAAAATTTGTCGAATCAAAATGACAGTACAATATGATCAACTATATATGGTGGCTAACAATCCCACAAAATTTGAACAAAATCTGTTGAGCAGTGTTCCTAAAGTGTAGCATGTACAAATTCACAAAGTCCCATAACTCCTGTCAAAATTGTCAAATCAAAATGGTGGCCTAATATACATGTAATCAACTGCACATGGTGACTAACAATCCTACAAAATATGAACAAAATCCGTCGAGCAGTTTCTGAGGAGTTGCGTCGACAAAGTGAAGTGGGACGGACAGACGCACGCACGGACACCGGTATTTCTATGTCTATGTCCCCTTCCGCGTTGCGGTGGGGTACAAAAATTTCACTTCTTTTTTTCTGTTCCTTTAACAAGTAATGTTTGATAGCCAGCCACTCCAATGGTGAAAACTACCATTGCTTGATGACCAGATATTTGTGTAAAAGTTCAATGTATAATGAATAAAATTTACCTTGTTCATGAAGTTCTTTAAGAGAAACCAGTCTATCCACTACATGAGGTAAAGTGTCTCTGACAGAGTCCCATTTCTTCACCATATCAAACAGTTCTGATATCTGAAAACAACATCATATACAGTTCTGATATCTGACAACATATCATACAGTTCTGATATCCGTAAACAACATCATATACAGCTCTGATATCCGAGTACACACTGGCCCGATGGGCTAGTAAAATATACGACTTATGTATGGTACAAATTGTCTTTAGAAATCATCGTAGATCAAAGTCTTTAAAATGCTTCAGTCAGTGACTCTATTTTAATACTTCGACGAGTGTCTCGATGACATGATAACAGTGACTAAGTAAAAATAAACACTTACACCATTAATGCTTTTGAAAAATTAAAATCGGTAGCATAGAGACAATTTATTTTTTGTCTTGGGCTATTAGATTTTTTTCTGGGCTAGTGAATTTTGTGAATCTACTAGCCCTTCTGGCTAGTGGGTTCATAAAGTTTTCGCGAAGATTGCATATTAAATATTTAAAGGGGAACTATGTATGATAATGGCATTTCTGAGCCCCCATAAAACTCAACATTTTCATGCTTGAATCTCCAAGACTAAATCCTACTTTATTTCAATAGATTGATCATTTTCTAGACAGTTTCACATAATTTGTCTCCGATATTTACAATCATTTTTCTAAAGTGATGCGATTTTCTCCAATCGAAACAAATCTAGTTAAAATGCTTTTTTCCATTAATAAAACACAGTTTCTATCCCATTTTATGTGTACTGGATAGAAAACATATGGTATAAATATCATAAATTTTGTCCAGATCTATGATCATTGTTTTGTAGAAGAAAAAATGCATGAAAATATAGCCATGTTATGTCAAAATCCTGAAAAGAGCACAAAATGTTACGTTTGTGATGTCATAATTCCAGTTCTACATCATCAAACTGAGAATAACGAGCTACATCAGGATTCTTGATAATTTAGTTTATATTTTCATTTGTTCATACCTTGTTTTGGCGCTCTAGGTCAGCTTGACCCGATTTCTTTTCCCCGATTTGATTCAGTTTTTGAAGAACACTTGCTAGTCGAACGTCCACCTGATCAAGATTACTCGTCTCCAGGAGGGAAAGTTTGGAATTCAGAACACCGACCGATTCCTGTAAAGAAAAAACATCAACATAACATACCCTAGCAGCTATTGGCTTTTCTCAATCCTTGTAGAAAGATCAAATAGGTACTTTGTTCTGTTATAATCTGAAGTATAATGCTTCTGTACAATGTTGGGTATTTTTTAAGGTGGTGCAGGAAAAACTGAATATGCACCAATGAAGGTATCAATTTTCTGTCTAGGATATACAGACCCTGAAACGTGCTACTACATCACCAAAACGTTCCATGCAAACACTTCATCGTATCGTGCAAACCTGTTTCAAGCAAATCACTCACTGTTCAGTGCAAACTGTTCACCATTCCATGTACAATGTTCATCTTTCTGTGCAAACCGTTTTATGCAAGAACCGTTCCATAGAAGATCACACTGTGACCATAGAAACGTGCAGACCATTCAAGCTATATGTCCCCATAAAGTTACAAAGCGTGCAAGACATTCCGCTATGGGATCTGAGAAAGGTGTACTTTGATTGGAATTCCGAGTAATTATTCTAAAAATACTCTGAAGTTGGACTTTTAATAATAACAATTTGAATATCCTCCATAGCTTATTTCTTTCTTTTCACAATACGAATTATATATAGCTGAAGAACTGTAGCTCTCAAGAAAATATTGGGACAAATCTCTGAGTTACAGTTCTGCAGCTAAATTATATATAGAAATGATTTGTCATTTTAAACTTTTTTAAATATCGAGATCATTATCATTTAATTATCATATTGAAATTATTTCAAGTGTAAATCACTCTCAGTAAGAGCTAAATAATGCCAAAAAATCAAAGCATGCAGGCCATGCCTATCATTTTGCACAGACCATTCACAAAGTGGGCATAGTGCAAAGCATTGTGCAAATCATTCAGCGTTCCGTGCAAATCGTCCAGCATTCCGTGCAAATCGTCTAGTGTTCCATACAAATCGTTCAGCGTTCCGTGCAAACCATTCAGCATTCTGTGCAAACCATTCAGCATTCTGTGCAAACCATTGAGCGTTCTGTGCAAACCATTCAGCGTTCTGTGCAAACCATTCAGCGTTCTGTGCAAACCATTCAGCGTTCAGCGTTCTGTGCAAACCATTCAGCGTTCTGTGCAAACCATTGAGCATTCTGTGCAAACCATTCAGCGTTCTGTGCAAACCATTGAGCATTCTGTGCAAACCATTCAGCGTTCTGTGCAAACCATTCAGCGTTCCGTGTAAGTGGTGCAGTAACACACTTCAGGGTCTGCACAATTGATTGGAGCAGTAATAAAAATAAGACTTACCACTAAACCTTTACTGTCTGTGTCCAAAGTTAATATTCCCTGCAGTATCAAGAGACAATATCTTAACTTTCAGACGATTTATTACATGTATATTCACTAGTATACAAAATTTCTTTCTTTCATCTCTCACATCTTCATTTTAATATGTGAAGAGGAGAGAACCCTTTGTCTAGTGAAGATGACTCGGTCTATAGACTAGTACTCTAAATATATATTGACATTGAGGGGACCAACGTGAATTGTTAAATCAAAAGTTCAATACAATCAATGTTGACCTATATCAATAACGTTACTGGGGATTAATTTTTACTTCAATATAACAGATAGTTCAGTATAAGTGACTTCAATATAAGTGGGGTAGACTGTATATGAGATTGACAAGAATTTGGTATGTAACTGACCGCTCTCTCCGAACCTTGACCCAGCACGGCTTCTAGTCTCTCCAGTCTTTCCTCTAGTTTGGCCAGCTGTAAAGAAAGTTTATTCAATACTTTTTAATAAGGACAGAATTCTTGAATGCATGATTTAGGCGTTGTCTCAGTATCCATGTCATGTCCGGTTATAACCGATCGTGGTTGAAACCATTTCACATTCCAATATGATTTTGCTATGAAAAACATTTGGAGTGTGTCATTGGACAACATTTCCTACACAACAAATGTCATCACGAAATCACACGACCAAAATAACAATCAAATTGACATCACAAAGTCACACTAAAAGACAATGCGGTCTGACAAGCAATGAGAGGTATAGGAAATATGTACTAGGATAATCAAATGTAATACAGTGCTCCTTCAATATATTGCCAACTTTTGTTCAAGACCAATTTCAACAATAAAGCGGGGGTGGCAATATAACGAATTCACCATTACAGACAATTCACTGAGCACTCAAAAGAAATTCCATTCTGTAAATTTATGTAGGCTCTATTCTGTATATAAACGTTTAGATAATCTTGAGTTTAATTCAGCAACTATTAGTAATTAACCTGACCACATGAATACCTTGTCCAGACTGCCACACTTCACACTGTCCTCAAAGTACAGGTGTGACTACTGATGGGTGTAATTGGCATTATCATTGGGGGTAAGCCCTATAATATTTGTCCATTTGTGAAAATCAGTGGCCTATGGCATTATATCGGGGTGTAAACATGGGGAGAAATCTGAAAATCGAAAATGTAAAAAGTTTACAGACAGACGACGGACAACAGGCGATCAGAATAGCTCACTTGAGCTTTCAGCTCAGGTGAGCTAACAAGTCTGGATGTTGATTGCTGTTGACATTACTGGGGGTGGGGGGGGGGGGTAGTTATTTGTACAACAAGCCTGGATGTTGATTGTTGTTGATATTACTGGGGGGTAGTTATTTGTACAACAAGCCTGGATGTTGATTGTTGTTGACATTACTGGGGGGTAGTTATTTGTACAACAAGCCTGGATGTTGATTGCTGTTGACATTACTGGGGGTAGTTATTTGTACAACAAGCCTGGATGTTGATTGCTGTTGACACTACTGGGGGTAGTTATTTGTACAACAAGCCTGGATGTTGATTGCTGTTGACATTACTGGGGGTAGTTATTTGTACAACAAGCCTGGATGTTGATTGCTGTTGACATTACTGGGGGTAGTTATTTGTACAAGTCTGGATGTTGATTGCTGTTGACATTACTGGGGGTAGTTATTTGTACAACAAGCCTGGATGTTGATTGCTGTTGACACTACTGGGGGTAGTTATTTGTACAACAAGCCTGGATGTTGATTGCTGTTGACACTACTGGGGGTAGTTATTTGTACAACAAGCCTGGATGTTGATTGCTGTTGACATTACTGGGGGTAGTTATTTGTACAACAAGCCTGGATGTTGATTGCTGTTGACACTACTGGGGGTAGTTATTTGTACAACAAGCCTGGATGTTGATTGCTGTTGACATTACTGGGGGTAGTTATTTGTACAACAAGCCTGGATGTTGATTGCTGTTGACATTACTGGGGGTAGTTATTTGTACAAGTCTGGATGTTGATTGCTGTTGACATTACTGGGGGTAGTTATTTGTACAACAAGCCTGGATGTTGATTGCTGTTGACACTACTGGGGGTAGTTATTTGTACAACAAGCCTGGATGTTGATTGCTGTTGACACTACTGGGGGTAGTTATTTGTACAACAAGCCTGGATGTTGATTGCTGTTGACATTACTGGGGGTAGTTATTTGTACAACAAGCCTGGATGTTGATTGATGTTGACATTACTGGGGGTAGTTATTAGGGGTGAAACGATACAGGACCTTCTCGATTCGATTCGATTTTTGATACTTTAGTCTCGATTCGATGATTTTCGATTCGATACAATTGCATGTTCCAAATTCTATATAATGCTTAGATTTTTTTTTATGTTCATTGTATTTATTGCCCTCTGCAGATAAATTCTACATAATATAAAAGCGTTTAACATAAAGTAACCCTCTTATCACTTGTCCTAAAGCCGAACTGTCATCATACCCAGGATTTATACATTGGAGGTGCATTTTTCAACTCAACTGTGTCCATTTTGGTACAGCAAAGTTTACTCGTACGTTGATTGGGCAATTTTCAATTCCACTGGTCAATCAGAAACTGTGTTATCAAAAACAATGTCTGCTATGATTCTAGAACTCTATCGAACCGAAACAGACCCGGAATAAATCGAACATCGAATTGAGACCTTTACATCGCGATTCGGCCGCATCGCGATGCATCGTTTCACCCCTAGTAGTTATTTGTACAAGTCTGGATGTTGATTGTTGTTGACACTACTGGGGGTAGTTACTTGTATAAGTTGATTGTTACCCTAGCATTCCTGCTGAACTGGGCTTGTTCCGGTCTGTAGAACAGCTCATACGTCACACAGCTTTTGTCTGTTTTAGGGGCCGCTGCAGGTTTTCCATCTGTTGGTTTATAGGCAGTAAGTTCTGTCAAAAGGCGTCTAAAAATAAAGCTTTCTGTTAAAACTTGTCACATTGTTTTACTTACTAGTATTTCCCCTACAGTAAAAAAAAAAACCCCACATAAGATTCATGAAAAACATGCACAAATGAAAAATGGTTGAAGTTCGGCAGTAATTTAAGTTGACTGATGTATACATGGTAGTATTCCTTAGTTATAGAAACATACCAAAATAAAATAGCTTGCATTCCAATTTATAATAGATCAAAGGTCGTAACATTAAAAACCTATTCAGAGCAGGAACATCGATAAGATAAAACTGTACTTGCTGGATGTAACAAATATCTATCTGTAACTTTAACCTAAAAACAGAAAGACTAGCTGCTCATCATTTTTGCAATTACAATGCATTCAAACAACACGATTAGCTAGACATCAAACACATAGGGTAGGTGTCCTGTGAAATTCCTCAATGTTCAAAGCTTTCAGTGCCCCCCCCCCCCCCCCCCCCCCCCCCTTCAGAAACAACACAGGATTTGATCATGTGACTACACCACTTCATAGCCCAGTAAAGTTTCTGAAATTATCATTTCTTGAATAAATTAAGTGTAGATTTTGAATCTGGAAAGAAAACCAAAAATAATAATGATTTCAAAAATAGATAAATAAAACAAAACTTGGTATAATGCAAAATGGTGAGTTAGAAAATTACAAGTAAGAGTATGGGTAATCTAAATCATAAAACCTTACTTCTGCAATTGACCTTGAGGGTCTGACAAATCGACCTTGGCCTCTGGTCCAAGAAGTTTCTCCAAGTGAAGGTCACTGAGTTGGTGCTGGAGATACTGCAGCTGCTTACTGAGGTCTACGGGGGACGTCTTGTCTGCTGTCACGTCTTTCTTGACATTCTCCTGGATGGCATGGACCTCCTCTCCAAGTTCTCGAATCTCGTGCTGAAGTCTCTGAAACTTCTGCTGTGGAGTCTCAATTTTACTGGATCCATCCTCCAACTGAATAAAGCAGACAGTGATTTTTCAAAAGGGTCCTGTGGCTTTCGAATAAGGAAAAATTGTCGACATTTTGGTCAAATTGGGAAAAACCAGTATTATTGTAAATACGCTAAATTTATAGCTTATCAAACAAGAAATCAAACACATATTGAAGTCATTCTTCCTTTATTCTAAATATTTAACTTTCTTTAAACTCTTTAAATTTTCAATTATTTTATATAAACCATCTAGAATTAATGCGTCTTTGTCACGTCATATGCAAAATATTCTGATTGAACTTATTTTTTAAACAGATATGTTTTCATCAGTTTTAATTTATATAGGGAAAAGTGCAAATTAAACAGGGAAAGAATTGGTAATTTCTGGGAGGGGAAAGGACTGATATTCAGACATAAAATGGGTCTAAAAATCATTGGCAGTGTACATTATGTATATGTCATTATGCATGTTATAATGACTAGTGTGTGTTAGCGTGCATTACACAAAGGATAACAAATTGTAGGTTGCTGAACTTGTTATAGTACGTGTTTATGTGACTGTATTGTAAATGTTATTGAACAAACAACAAAGTTCAGCAACCTACAAATTTTTATCCTTTTATTTCTTATCCATGTGTATCCTTTATCAAAATATACCTATACTGAATATTTCACAATATACCTACAGGTATACTGAATATTCCAAAATCCTACAATTTCATGTTCTTTGCAGAACCTATGAACCTTTTGGTACCCTTGATATGTATAACATAATGAAGATATGTATAACATAATGAAGATATGTATAACATAATCAGGGGTATAGAGATGTTTGGAGGGCTTGTTTTTTTTCTGTAATTTAGAAATTTACATGTGTTTTATTCCTCAATGTTGCTGAGTCCATGTAATATATGTACAAATCTGCTTTAAATGTTGCTGAGTCCATGTAATATATGTACAAATTTGACTGATATTTTTTAATGTTGCTGAGTCCATGTAATATATGTACAAATTTGCTTTAAATGTTGCTGAGTCCATGTAATATATGTACAAATTTGCTTTAAATGTTGCTGAGTCCATGTAATATATGTACACATTTGCTTTAAATGTTGCTGAGTCCATGTAATATATGTACACATTTGCTTTAAATGTTGCTGAGTCCATGTAATATATGATTTGGTTTTCCAGTGGGAAACTAACCATTTCATACTCTGTCTTTTCAACATCATATCCAGTTCTGTTTGAACCGCTTATTCTGTCTGAGAAATCTGAAACAAAAGAATACTTATGGTGTATTATTCTGTCTGAGAAATCTGAAACAAAAGAATGCTTATGATGTATTATTCTGTCTGAGAAATCTGAAATAAAAGAATGCCTATGGTGTATTATTCTGTCCGAGAAATCTGAAATAAAAGAATGCTTATGGTGTATTATTCTGTCTGAGAAATCTGAAATAAAAGAATGCTTATGGTGTATTCTGTCTGAGAAATCTGAAACAAAAGAAAGCTTAAAGGACACAACGCATGTTTCTAAACTTTTTCATTTTTTCAGCAAAATTAACTCTTTTTATGCCTAAAACTACTTTAAATGTGTTTTAAATGAAATATTTTGCGTAGTTTTCAAGTTTGAAAGCGATGAAATTCAAATCTTGCGATATGCATATTTTCTTTCGCTAGTTTACGCGCCATTTTGTGTGACGTCATATGCGCCCTCGGGTTTGAAAACATCTATTAGCCATTTCATAAACAGATTAGATTTAATCGACAAAAAAACCAATTGGCACGTTAATGGCTTGTAAATAATAATGCATTAAGATGTTTTGTGCCGTGCTCGGGTGTACTAGTTGTCGGTAGAAAGGATTTAAACTGAGTGTTTTTCAATTTTTCGAAGGAAGGTACGAGAAAAAAGACGTGGATAATTTTTTTGTTGGAGCAAGAACTTTACCTTAAAAAACACAACCAGTCACCTTTTCAAACATCACTTGGACAGAGACCCTGTTAAACTGCGAGAAAATGGATATATCGAAGCTATAAGCACTGGTAGGCCTATAGCATACATTCTGTTTTGCTCTTCAAATTCAATACACACTCGGATCAACTGACCTTCACCTTGTAACAACATATATCGACGATACAATGTAACTTCTACCAACTGGAAGATTTACAACAACAAAAAATAAAGATACAAAATAATTGAACTTTTAATTATACAAATAATAGAATATTGTATTTCCTAACTTTAAATTGAATAATAAAATTATTTCTTTATTGAACTTGTAGCATCTTGAGTGCGTCAGTAGGCTATAACGCCGTGCTCCCACTTCGTACTTCTAAGGACGTGCAGATCACAATTCAAAAATAGTAATAAGATTGCTTTATCAAAATAAAATAATGTGATTACCACTTTAAATTTGAATATTTTTATTGATTTGTGTGTGTGTTGTCTTTTTCTTTCTTTCCGAAATGCACGCGTGACAATAGCTTGGCCTAGTTGTCAACAATTTAACGTATCATAATTTGTCTAATCCAAAAATAAATAATGATTGCACTGTTTATTTTAGAAAACAGCGCCAATTACAGATGTATAAAGGAATAACATCCCCAAACAGTTTGTAGACAGCGACCCATATAAACATTATTTACTCACAATTTTGCCGATTTCATACACGTTTTACTTGCTATATTTGGGTATTTACATCGTTATATGTGTGCACTGGTGGCGAACACATATAAAACTCGGACAATTTATCAACATCGATTTAAATGTTGCCCATGGTAAATGAATTAGGCCCCTAAAAGTTGAGTTTTTAATAATATCTCGCAGTACTTTCACAATCCGAAGGGCGCATGTGACGTCACTGTACCACGTGACTACCTACCTAATTAACTTGACTTTTTGAAATCGGGGCTTAGATTTAAGTCTGTATTGTGGTTAATTATCGCAAAATTTCGGCGAACAAACTATTAGAATTAATTACTATAAGCATAAAGAAGACAAAATGCATGTAATATTGTATACTTTGAAAACATGAGATGTGTCCTTTAAGGTGTATTATTCTCCTAAGTAACAAAACACAACCAATGCATATTCTTAAATTACACAAATTTGACAGGTCTCCAAAAATCTTATCACTAAACCTTACCTAGCCCATTTGTTTTGACTTGTGACCCTTTAAATCTGCCCATGGCTGCATTGGTGTCTAGTTCTAGTTTCTCTACATTCTCATTTCCCTCATCCTATAAATATAGAAAGATTTAATTCATCAACCACACATTTTTGCTATGTTTATGTGCCAGTCTTCAAATAATTTCTTCAAAATGATATTCCAATCATATCAAACTTCACGGTACCTCTTGTGTTTGCAGAGCTTGGTCATCTTCTGGCAAGTCCTCTGTTTCATAAACATCAGGGGCATCATGATCCTAGAAGCAATAAGAATAAGTAGGATCAAAGGTCATGTAACACTAGGCATGATATCAATTCAGTGCAATATCCTTTTTTTTGTCCTTGAGTCTAGTGTAATTAAATAAGTACATCTTCAACAAAGGATCAAACAATACAGGTCTGAAAAAATTACTTAAAAGCAAAGATTTATAGTCTTGGATCCAAAGCTGGAGATTGGCTTCTAGAGCAGATTAGTGGTCATTTCCTGAAGATCTTTTATCAATATGGCACCAGTCTTGAACCAGCAAATACTTAACTGTAACATCCTGTGCAGTTGTGCTCAAAAGCTCAGGAGCTAACTTCCTTAAGTCAGATTAATCGGATGATTATTTACTCATCTAGATTACAATACACTTTGTATTTTATTTGAAGCATTTGTCAGTACACAATCAGAATACAAAAACAGTACAGGATCACCTTACAAGAGAAAGGATATCGATTCTATAAAAAATGTTCAACGACAAGCCACAAAAAAATGCTTCCCAGCATGCAGCAGTTATCACAGCCTGATTGAATTCATGATTTAAAAGATAAAGCTACCAATGCTAAGATACTGCAGATTGAGATAAAATCATAACAGGGGTCCATGATACGAGAGTAAGAAGTTTCTGATCTGTGATTATGCAATTACAAAAGACCATCGTCTAAAACTTGTGAAACACAGAGTACATCTTGTTGTAAGAAAAAACTTCTTAACAGGAGCATGTGATTAGTGTCAAAAGTTTTTAAAATTATCTGGATAAATATTAGGAACACCACCCGATGTACTGTAGCAGTCGGTATAGAGGGAACTTGTAATGCATCGCTAGATAGCTAGCTTTTCTAGTGAGGTGGTAGATAGTGATGATATGATTGTCGCCGACAATCGATTGTCAATCGTTTTTGGCTCTTCGATTCCGATTATATTTTTCATAATTGATTGTCGCCAGTACACTAGTTGATAACCAATCAGAGATTCTTCTGACTGTAAATCCCACTTTTATATCATGACATGTGCAGGGGGAGGGGGAGGGGGTGGGAGGAGAAAATCAGAGTGAACTCCAAATTGAAAAGTGGGAATTCAGCGACACCAGCTATTGTCGCTGCTTTGCCTACCGTTTACAGCTTTATTTCGCGGGTTTACTTTCCAAGACGTGAGGATTCAGTTATCGGATGATTATTCTACAAGTTGAGCATGACTAATACGATGCTATTGCCATGTAAAAAGCTCTAACACTGATAAATGAAGCATCACTTTGACTTTGGGCGCCTCCTTGCCATTTGATTTCTTTGTGCATGACGTCAGCACACAAATACACAAAATTCCAATCGGCATCAAAGTAGTCATGATTAACTTGAAGAATAATACTCATCCCATAACTGAATCCTATCTAGATCCGCAAATTAAAGTTGTAAATGGTAGGCAAATTAGCAACATTAGCTGAATTTCCAATTTTTAATATGGAGTCCACTCTGAATCTCCCACACACGTCTTGATATAAAAGCGGGGTTAACAGTCAGAGGAATCTCGGATTAGTTGATAACTTGATCTAATACGTATATATATCCTAACCCAGGGAAACCCAAGTCAGACGTCTGGATTTTTTTTCCTTAAAAGTAAAGCCAATCTGGATTTGTGGCTAGAGAAAACACATTTCATTCCTCGTTAGGCCTAATAGGCTAATATCTAGATGTGTGTATGTTGCACATATGCGGGCATAAAACTAAAAAAAATAACCCCAAAAAATAATAAATATTTATTAACTACAAGTAAATACTGATTATATCGATCATTGATCGATACAGTTCTTTTGATTATGACAGATTATCGATGAAATTTTTCCGATTATTCAACACTAGTGATAGAATCTTTCTCATGACCATGTAAGTTAAGCAAGGGTGACCACCACCCTTGGATGGGTGACTGCTACATGTTACAAAATGGTGGCAGCATGGTGTATAGAAGGAACTTGTACTGTCTCATTAGAGAGTAAGCTTTTCCTAGTGATGTGGTAAATTCTCTTGATTGATCACAGAAGTTAAGCGACGGCGAGCGTGATCAGCACTGGGCTGGGTGACCGCTATAATACGTTACAGTAGTTTGAAAATGAACCAGACCAGTGTTTGAAATTCAAAATTATTTCCAATGGGACCAAAGGACCCACAGCAAAAGGGTCTACATGAGTCCTTCCAAGGCAATGTAGGCCCAAAAATTACCCATCATAATTTTTTTGAAAAACACCACATTGTTTTACCTACCAGATTGGGTAAAATAAGTTCATTTCTCGAAGGGTGTCTGTCACAACTCACAAGCATTTGCAGTATGAAACAGTCAAACATTATATATGACATAACAGAGTTTTAAATGGTCATGAACATTGATGAATAGTTTAAAATTTATTTAGATTTTAATTTGAAATACCGTTTAGATACCTATGAAAAGCATGATTGATTCTATCATGATACAATTAACTAGTTTTACCAATCTCATGCATAACTTCTTTTAAAAATGCTCAATGATTCATTTATTTCAACAAATCCAATCAAAATGCTGGATAGATATAAACTAGTTAATCTAAATACATAAACCAACGCACATTATAAAGTTTTATTCACGGCAACTACGTCGTCCCAAAATTATGAGAAGGACCAATTCAGTCGTACTATTAGCGAATCCTTCGATGCGTACATTGGCGCAGGAATGATGCTAATTTCGAACACTGAACCAGACCCATCAACCACAACACAACTTTACACAAATAGAGCGGAATACAGGGGGACCATCAATGCTCCTGCTATCGGATTAGACTTAGGACTATGAAGGTTGGTAGATACTTATTCTCAATGGTGAGAAATGGTTCATTAAGGCGATTTGTTGATACCAGTCTTCTAGATCATTAAATTGACAATTTATCAATCAAGTTAGCAAAACATCAAGAAATTAGAATATAACAGCTGAACTTGTTCTAATTGTATATTTGATTTTTCATAGTGTGACAACATATTAAATTTCATTCATTCTTGACTGCTGAGTCACCAATTACATCTACAGCGTACTGTACAGAGAAAATTCGAAATATGACAAGCTGCAGTGCTGCGTGAACCGTTGTAATAAATCATGCACAGTATTGAAATGGCAAACACATTAACTAGATTCCCAAACTGCTTACAATTCCTGGCAGATTTGCATATTTGGGGTCTGCCATCTCGCTTTCCTCTCTGATCTGTCTGCACTGTGTGAAGTTTTTGATCAATACAAAACCGACGTCACGCGTACGTTTGGAAACTGGTTCAAAAATTATATATGAATTTTAGGAAGTTCTCTATGAATAGTTCAAGTTAAAGCATCAACATTTTATTTTAAATATTATTGATACTAATTATGCAAGACTTCGTTTGAATATACATAATAAATGATATTTCAAATAAAATCTATAACTCATTTTCCATTTATATCCGCAAACGATAAAAACGCTCTCGATATTTCTCAAGCATGTCAATAACATTGACTGAAATACACATCAACATATCAACTTTCAACTTCAAGCGCTCGTTGTCAGATAAAACTCGCCGATTCAAAGTAAAAGTAAATCTAAAGGCGTTTTATGTGTGCCTTTGGCTAGTCTACAGAAAATCATCTACATGTTTTTGATTATTAATGGAGAGTAAAGAGGAGACAGATGTTCGGGAGTTTTGAGTATCTGATGAGAATGGGGAACTGTGTGTGTGGACGCGAGACTTTGACCATTAATAACAGGAGATTCTTCATCAGGAACAGATTAGGGGAAGGGTAAATATATAACGGTGTCTGAAAGAAGTCCATGTGACCCTGTCATAAAATAATTGCTGATCAATCCTACAGTACAGGTGATTGGGTCTTAATCAGCTGTTAATATGAATACACATCTAACCTTATACACATGTAAATAATCAACAGTGATCAATCCATGCATAGCTTTCAGTGATAGTCAGTAGACATTGTATCACTATCGTGTCACTAGTTGAGACTATTTCTACCTACGTAGCTATTCCAGGTAGCTATTTTTACCTACTTTTCCCTTTACTTCCACTTCGTGGCCAAACGCAGGAACGGTGCAATATGTTGTGTACCAAATTTCTTGATTCACTTACACTGACAATGAATACCACAAAAATATTGGACAAAAGATGATTACTTTCTAACCTTTCAAATTTGCATCAATAACTACACCCTCTTCCATGTTCTAGGAGCTTATAATGATCAAAGCTATGCGATAAGAAGTCACCCAGCAAACACGTGACGTCAAATCGACGTCGGATTTTGGTTGAATTTAGGTCGCGACGTCAGATGACTAAATTCCAACGTCGGATGGACGTTAAATTGCTACGTCTAATCAATGTCGGCTATTGACGTCGTTATGACGTTGATAATTGGTTGTGGTCAGTCTGAAGTGGGAAAACGACGATATCCCGACGTCAGTTCTTCAACGTTGTGGAAATTATGAAACTGCGTGTGATATAGTAATTAATTGATTTTGTCTGGTCATCTAAAATAGGCAAAAGCCTGTATTCAAATTAGAGTTGTAATATTTTATTTTAAACCATAACTTTCCGGATATTTTATTTCACGTAGATTACGACTGCGATAAGAATTTTGGTTCAATCTTTATACTCAACAGAGAACGCCAGACAATAGTCGGCCTATTTCAATTGCTTATTTTCAGTCGGTCGTTTACTGTGAAAGAAAAGTTAAAAGTAATCGCATTTGCCCAAACCCATGTAAATTGTGCAGCATGGATGCAGAAAACCATGCTACAGAGAGAAAAATTACGACATCTACCGTATACTGGTAATCATATCTTATGTCAGTTTTAAAACATACAAAAAAAAAAAAATAATAAAAGTGTATTTTTAACTCAACAATATGTTGAACAAATGAATTCATTTCATTTGCTTGTGGGTGTGCATGCTCTGCTCTGGGAATTCTAATTAAGGATCCCCCTTTCATGCAATGTGTTTACCGAGAGTTAACGAGGAATGGCACAGCGGGATGCTATGGCCAAGACTCATACAGCCGATCCTAGTTATGCAATTTTTTCGGGATTTGATATGCTGTGTAGGTCAAAGTTTTGGAAAACCCAAGCCATTCTTGTAACACAAAGTCTGAGAGCTGGTGAACAGTCGTGTAATGTGAGTATAGTTTTGTAGTTAATATTAATATCTTATAAATGCCAGCATCGACATGTATATGATTCATTCTGTATATTTAGCAATTGTAAGACCTGTGTATAATTTGATTTGTAAACAAAAGAAATTCAAATTCTAAGAACATTAATTTTGAAATACTATAACATCAAGTGTACATCATTTACTAATACACAAAGTATGCAACATTAGCATGATATGCATGGTTATATTGATTGTTTAAGATAACTCTGAATTTTTGAGTAGAACGAAATCATCCTTAGTAAGTTTAAACAATATACAAGTTTGGTATATCAAATAAAAAATAACAATAAACTAAAACGTATATGTACATCACTCTTGTCCTCGTTTGTAAAATATATATATATTGCTTAATTTATTCACTCTATAGCTTATTGAATTGTAGCTTATGAAGTGAACACCTTACCGATGCACATACACTGTTAATAGTAATATTTATGCATTTTAATTCTGACACTATGGATATTTTATTCACATGTATGTGCACATCGATTTTATATGTACAGCTGTACCTGTGTAACTTCAAAGCCCCTGTAACGATCTACTTTCCCATTCACTCACTATTTATGTGGGAAAGAGTGTTTCATGGACTGTATATTTTAATTACATTTTCAGGATAATGACAAATGATGTAATGTCCCTTATGAATATAAAGGGCAAAGAGGGAAGATGGCATTTGGCACGACATCAGTGTTTCAGGCAGTGATAGGTATGTTTATCTATGTCAGGTTCATTAAATTTAATGTCATTAAAAATTTTATGTTCCTGCAACTAAAGTAGGGGGTATGAATTTGTTTTTCACTTGTCTTTCTGTCTGAAACTTTAACCTTGATAATAAATTTTGAATTTTTAAATTTCTAACTTGTTACCACTAGATATTGTAAAAGATCATTTTTAATAAATGCTTCTTTATTTTTGTAGCAAGTGCATTTCATCAATTCAATGCGAAGGAACACGAAGTCCGAGAGGCTGTTGTGAAGTACCTTAAATATGCACCAGACCGGAGAGGTGGAGGTGGCCGGGTCGAAAAATAATTAATGGAATAAAATGATAACTTTGATTTATATTTCAGGGCGTCAAGTTTCCTTTAAGTTCCTATATTTGGGGGTTATTCCTATAAATTCCTATGTTTCCACAAAAATTCCTATATTTCTGTGAAATTCCTATAAATTCCTATATTTTAGGGTAAGCAAGAAATGTTGGATTCTGAAGCAAAACCAGTACTGTATATTACAAACAATTTGTGTCATCTATTTGTAACTATACAACATTTACTTCAAAAAGGTGCTATATTTCTGAGGTTTGTCCTATATTTTTTGGACCAAAATTCACTTGACGCCCTGATATTTGATAGTGTTACTGACTGAATATTATTTCATGAACAATGAATAAAGAAGAAAAATGACAAGAATAAGAGTTCCCTTGTTCAAATGATTACATTTCAACTTATTGATGTTGCAAAAATGGTGTCAGTTTGATGTCGATTGATTGATTGATTGTATATTGTTAATGTCTTGCTCAAGAATTTTTTACTCCTATGGAGACGTCATCATTGCCGGTGAAGGGTTGCAAAATTTAGGCCTATGCTCGGCTCTTATATGGCCTTTAAGCAGGGATGGATCTTTATCATGCCACAACTAGTTTGACACAGCTAGGGCCTCGGTTTTTGCGGTCTCATCCAAAGGACCGTCCCGTTTAGTCACCTCTTACGACAAGCAAGGGGTATTTAGGACCTATTATAACCCGGATCCCCATGGGATCATGAACGTCTGTGTGACGGTGAAATCTGACGTTGTGTAGACGTTGAAATCTGACGTTGTGTAGACGTTGAAATCTGACGTTGTGTGGACGTTGAAATCTGACATTGTGTAGACGTCAGAAAAAGACGTCTAAAAAACTTTCATTTTCAACAACAATCCAACGTAAATCCAACGTCAGAAATCGACGTCAATACAACGTCAATCCAACTAACTTTGCCTGCTGGGCTAGAATGTCTTACAAATCAATAATATGTTTTACGGCGTGACCGTGTTTGAGGGCGAAGCAAAAAGGTTTTGGCATTAGACTATGATTAGTATTTATATCCAAAACAGGACAAAAAACAACCCGAAGTTAGCACGAGGAAGGAGCTGTATCAAAGCATCCTAATTTTGGACATTTGATCCTCCTATATAATTATTGAACGCGGGAAATATAACGCAATTGATGTAAACAGTACATTGTGACGTCATATTCAGCGTCGTTATTTAGTGAATTTACAAACATAGCGTTTGAACCACAACAACAAACATGCCGTTAATCGTGGAGTGATTATATATGATTAAGAAAATAAGATTTACGTACTTTTACGGATTTTATGTAACATCTCAGAACGACGTGAACTAGGGTAGACGAGATTCAAAATGGAGAAATACATGTCCATGCGCTAATATTTGAATCGACGCCATTGTTACCAAAATTTTCAAGTTCCATAGGTATGGTTTAATTTTTCATTATTTTCCTTTTAAACATGTATATACGTGTTACCTATAGGGAAAGCTCCGCTCTCACGGCCCTTCGATTAATTTTAAAGTTTACGTTCATGAATGCATTTTTACATTAAAGGTTTTGGGGCGATTTTTCATGCATTTCCTCGACATTCTCCACCCTCTTAAAGTATTCAAATTTACACTCCGAATTTTGCCGTGCACAACATAATACATAAAACTACTGACCTGTTTAAAAGATGCGCTTTAATTATTCTTTATCTCCTAAACAGGTAAAAGTAGGTAGTAGTAGCTACTTTTAGTAGGTTTAAATACCTAGGTAGCTATTTTAAAATAGCTTCGTTGATAGAAATAGTCTTTGGACTGGACCTGGTAAAGAGAAGGGAACTGTATTAATCGATTCTCTTAATGGGATGACATAATTGCTATTTGTTAGTAAGACTATCACAGATTATTGATAGGCCAACATAAAATATGTGTGTTTCCTATTTCACTCCCTCATGAGAGGGTATAAAGATGTTGGCAGGATGTGACAAAAAATTCAAGTCCTCATGCAAATTGTGTATTTTGCTGAAAATACCAACAGTTATTGACATTTAAACCTGGTCCTCATTTAAAAGATAAAAATTATTAATAAGTAAAAAAGCAGTCTATTAATATGCTGGAACCAATGTAAGGACTACTGTAAGTCATATCATTGTATATATACGTCATGGTGCCTCACTATTTTAGGGGATTCAGTTACGTGGATTTGATCGAGGATGCAAGAAACCACAAAGACTATGCTCTAAAGCGAATCACATGTCACTCGAAAGAGGAGGAGCGAGCAGCAGCACAGGAGGTGGAGCTAATGAGGCGTTTTAAACATCCCAATATCATACCACTGGAAGAGTCTGCCAACATCAAAGTCAACAAGTATTCCAAAACGTTAGACATCATCAGTGAAGTTCTTGTAGTTATGCCCTATTACTGTGTAAGTCAGTATAATGCCATGTTCAATAATCACGTCTTACCATGTTCATTAATCATGTCTTACCATGTTCAATAATCACGTCCTACCATGTTCAATAATCACGTCTTACAATGTTCAATTATCACGTCTTACCATGTTCAATAATCATGTCTTATCATGTTCAATAATCATGTCTTACCATGTTCAATAATCACGTCTTACCATGTTCAATAATCATGTTTTATCATGTTCAATAATCTTGTCTTACCATGTTCAATAATCACGTCTTACCATGTTCAATAATCATGTCTTACCATGTTCAATAATCACGTCTTACCATGTTCAATAATCACGTCTTACCATGTTCAATAATCATGTCTTATCATGTTCAATAATCACGTCTTACCATGTTCAATAATCATGTCTTACCATGTTCAATAATCATGTCTTACCATGTTCAATAATCACGTCTTATCATGTTCAATAATCTGTTCAATAATCACGTCTTCCCATGTTCAATAATCACGTCTTATCATGTTCAATAATCACGTCTTACCATGTTCAATAATCACGTCTTATCATGTTCAATAATCTGTTCAATAATCACGTCTTACCATGTTCAATAATCACGTCTTATCATGTTAAATAATCATGTCTTACCATGTTCATTAATCATGTCTTACCATGTTCAATGCTCATGTCTTACCATGTTCAATAATCTGTTCAATAATCACGTCTTATCATGTTCAATAATCTGTTCAATAATCATGTCTTACCATGTTCAATAATCATGTCTTACCATGTTCAATGCTCATGTCTTACCATGTTCAATAATCACGTCTTATCATGTTCAATAATCTGTTCAATAATCACGTCTTACCATGTTCAATAATCATGTCTTACCATGTTCAATAATTACGTCTTACCATGTTCAATAATCATGTCTTACCATGTTCAATAATCATCTCTTACCATGTTCAATAATCATGTCTTATCATGTTCAATAATCATGTCTTACCATGTTCAATAATCATGTCTTACCATGTTCAATAATCACGTCTTATCATGTTCAATAATCTGTTCAATAATCACGTCTTGCCATGTTCAATAATCATGTCTTACCATGTTCATTAATCATGTCTTACCATGTTCAATAATCATGTCTTACCATGTTCAATAATCATGTCTTATCATGTTCAATAATCATGTCTTACCATGTTCAATAATCTGTTCAATAATCATGTCTTACTATGTTCAATGCTCATGTCTTACCATGTTCAATGCTCATGTCTTACCATGTTCAATAATCTGTTCAATAATCACGTCTTATCATGTTCAATCATCTGTTCAATAATCACGTCTTACCCATACATGCCAACTTTCCTGATTTTTGCGGGATTTTCCCGATTTGAAGCAGTTGAAAAGGCAAATCCTGATATCCCGATCGGGATTGCAAAAATACCCCGAAATCCCGATTTTCTAAAAATATCTCCCATTTTTACGACAACAAACCCCCATTTCCAACCGGAATTTGAAATCTCGCGTCATTTCTGAACTGGCCAATCAGAAATCGGGACAATAGTCAGCCATTGCTGTTTACCTGTGTCGCATGGTATCGGAGTGATGTAATTTACTTGGTCTGCCCGTGTCGGGGTGCTTATTGGACAGTGCGAAGCATGTTTTAATAGTAATTAATCGGGAAGACGGATTTCAAATTGACATATCCTTTACACAAACGTGAATGGCAATGATAATAGTGTCACCACCAAACAATCGGACATTCCCGATTTTTGCCTCTAGCTGACAGCATCCAAAATATGCAATATTAAAGGTACGTAAAATATATGTTTTTCCAACTATGATAATATAGGCTACCCGAATCTATCTGTTTATAGCGATGTATTACATAGTCTATATAGTGTAATATTCAATAGACTTTGTGATGCGTAATTTGCACAAGTCTACTGAATTTTATATTAGCAAGTAGCCTTTAATATTCTACAAGTAAAAACGTATATTTTGATGTGTTTTTTCCTGGTAATTATTTCAGATGTCATGGGTGCAAAGGTTTTGTTCGCAAACTTCATAGCAGGGCAGATCACTCCTTTTCTGGTTGCAATGCAGATTGTTCCACCAGACTCTGCAAGCCCATGAAATTGTTTACAGACAAGCAAGATCGCCTTTGTAGTCGTACCTAAATGCATGTGCTTTAATTTAAATTTTGATATATAGACCAGCCAATGTATATATGGTGTAAAAGGATGCAACTTTAAGTATTATTTGATAATATGTATGTGATTTGTTGGAGAGGATTTTTTGCTGAATAGATGATTTTAATAAAATATCTATCTATATCTTTCAAAGTTTTTTTTTTTATATAGTTTTGTTAAAGTTAATGGTCAAACACACTTGATGTATGATACATGTATAATGATTAGATTGATATTTTATTTGAAAAGACAAATATTTATTTTCATGGTAAAATGTCGTGAATTTTGAACGATGAAAAAAGGTCGTCGCGCGCAAAATCCTCCATGGGGATTTTCAAAAGTTGGCATGTATGCTTACCATGTTCAATAATCACGTCTTACCATGTTCAATAATCATGTCTTACCATGTTTAATAATCATGTCTTACCATGTTCAATGCTCATGTCTTACCATGTTCAATAATCATGTCTTACCATGTTCAATAATCACGTCTTACCATGTTCAATAATCACGTCTTACCATGTTCAATAATCATGTCTTACCATGTTCAATGCTCATGTCTTACCATGTTCAATAATCTGTTCAATGATCATGTCTTACCATGTTGAATAATCACGTCTTACCATGTTGAATAATCACGTCTTACCATGTTGAATAATCACGTCTTACCATGTTCAATAATCATGTCTTACCATGTTCAATGCTCATGTCTTACCATGTTCAATAATCATGTCTTACCATGTTCAATAATAACGTCTTATCATGTTTCAATAATCATGTCTTACCATGTTCAATAATCATGTCTTACCATGTTCAATGCTCATGTCTTATCATGTTCAATAATCTGTTCAATAATCATGTCTTATCATGTTCAATAATCACGTCTTATCATGTTCAATAATCATTTCTTACCATGTTCAATAATCATGTCTTACCATGTTCAATAATCATGTCTTACCATGTTCAATAATCATGTCTTACCATGTTCAATAATCACGTCTTATCATGTTCATTAATCATGTCTTACCATGTTCAATAATCACGTCTTATCATGTTCAATAATCAGGTCTTATCATGTTCAATAATCTGTTCAATAATCACGTCTTACCATGTTCAATAATCACGTCTTACCATGTTCAATAATCATTTCTTACCATGTTCAATAATCATGTCTTAACATCTTCAATAATCATGTCTTACCATGTTCAATAATCATGTCTTGCCATGTTCAATAATCACGTCTTACCATGTTCAATAATCACGTCTTACTATGTTCAGTTATCACGTCTTACCATGTTCAATAATCATGTCTTACCATGTTCAATAATCACGTCTTACCATGTTCAATAATCACGTCTTACTATGTTCAGTTATCACGTCTTACCATGTTCAATAATCATGTCTTACCATGTTCAATGCTCATGTCTTATCATGTTCAATAATCTGTTCAATAATCATGTCTTATCATGTTCAATAATCACGTCTTGTCATGTTCAATAATCATTTCTTACCATGTTCAATAATCATGTCTTACCATGTTCAATAATCATGTCTTACCATGTTCAATAATCATGTCTTATCATGTTCATTAATCATGTCTTACCATGTTCAATAATCACGTCTTATCATATTCAATAATCAGGTCTTATCATGTTCAATAATCTGTTCAATAATCACGTCTTACCATGTTCAATAATCATTTCTTACCATGTTCAATAATCATGTCTTAACATCTTCAATAATCATGTCTTACCATGTTCAATAATCATGTCTTGCCATGTTCAATAATCACGTCTTACCATGTTCAATAATCACGTCTTACTATGTTCAGTTATCACGTCTTACCATGTTCAATAATCATGTCTTATCATGTTCAATAATCATGTCTTATCATGTTCAATAATCACATCTTATCATGTTCAATAATCTGTTCAATAATCATGTCTTACCATGTTCAATAATCATGTCTTACCATGTTCAATAATCATGTCTTACCATGTTCAATAATCACGTCTTACCATGTTCAATAATCATGTCTTACCATGTTCAATAATCATGTCTTACCATGTTCATTAATCACGTCTTATCATGTTCAATAATCATGTCTTATCATGTTCAATAATCATGTCTTATCATGTTCAATAATCACATCTTATCATGTTCAATAATCTGTTCAATAATCACGTCTTACCATGTTCAATAATCACGTCTTACTATGTTCAGTTATCACGTCTTACCATGTTCAATAATCATGTCTTATCATGTTCAATAATCTGTTCAATAATCACATCTTACCATGTTCAATAATCATGTCTTATCATGTTCAATAATCATGTCTTATCATGTTCAATAATCACATCTTATCATGTTCAATAATCTGTTCAATAATCATGTCTTACCATGTTCAATAATCATGTCTTACCATGTTCAATAATCACGTCTTACCATGTTCAATAATCATGTCTTACTATGTTCAGTTATCACGTCTTATCATGTTCAATAATCACGTCTTATCATGTTCAATAATCACGTCTTATCATGTTCAATAATCACATCTTACCATGTTCAATAATCACGTCTTACTATGTTCAGTTATCACGTCTTATCATGTTCAATAATCACGTCTTATCATGTTCAATAATCACATCTTATCATGTTCAATAATCACATCTTACCATGTTCAATAATCATGTCTTACCATGTTCAATAATCACGTCTTACCATGTTCAATAATCACGTCTTACCATGTTCAATAATCACATCTTATCATGTTCAATAATCAGGTCTTATCATGTTCAATAATCTGTTCAATAATCACGTCTTACCATGTTCAATAATCACGTCTTACCATGTTCAATAATGATTTCTTACCATGTTCAATAATCATGTCTTAACATCTTCAATAATCATGTCTTACCATGTTCAATAATCATGTCTTGCCATGTTCAATAATCACGTCTTACCATGTTCAATAATCACGTCTTACTATGTTCAGTTATCACGTCTTACCATGTTCAATAATCATGTCTTATCATGTTCAATAATCATGTCTTATCATGTTGAATAATCACATCTTATCATGTTCAATAATCTGTTCAATAATCATGTCTTATCATGTTCAATAATCACGTCTTATCATGTTCAATAATCACGTCTTATCATGTTCAATAATCACATCTTACCATGTTCAATAATCACGTCTTACCATGTTCAATAATCATGTCTTACCATGTTCATTAATCATGTCTTACCATGTTCAATAATCATGTCCTACCATGTTCAATAATCACGTCTTATCATGTTCAATAATCACGTCTTACCATGTTCAATAATCATGTCTTACTATGTTCAGTTATCACGTCTTATCATGTTCAATAATCACGTCTTATCATGTTCAATAATCACGTCTTATCATGTTCAATAATCACTTCTTACCATGTTCAGTTATCACGTCTTATCATGTTCAATAATCACGTCTTATCATGTTCAATAATCTGTTCAATAATCACGTCTTATCATGTTCAATAATCACGTCTTATCATGTTCATTAATCATGCCTTATCATGTTCAATAATCACGTCTTACCATGTTCAATAATCACATCTTACCATGTTCAATAATCACGTCTTATCATATCATTGCCATCTTAAACATGTTCAGTATGTTCTAATCAATTATGGTATAATGTAATTTACAATGTTTGATATACAGCAAAACCTCATTATCTCGAACTCTATGGGACCAAGAAAAAACTTCGAGATATCGGGGGGCTAATGAATTAAGGGGTTGGGACTTCCAAATCACTTTGACATATCCATGGTATTCGAGATGTTCTAGTTCAACTGTAATGTTTTTATGTTTGATGTAGTTTTTTTTACCATGTTCAATATATGTTTTTAAAGGAAGAAAGAAAATGTATTTGCTGAAAAATTTACAGGAAATTGTCATCGCATAAATTAGTACCACTGAAATGATACACTTAGCATTAAAATTTTCATACTATTCATAGTGAGAAAAAATAAACTTGTACGATATGTCTTCATTTTAAGTCCTCACTGCAGAGCTATAGAACAGTACATGTACGTACAATATGACTTATCAAATCTATGATGACTACGTTACATTGTAGAGAGGTTCTGTACAGGATCACATTGAGAAGCTGAGCAAACGTTCTGAGAAAATCCCCGAAGAACAAATCTGGACGATGTTTCTTGGAATTTGTCAAGCAGTAAAAGAGTTCCACAGTCAGAACCCACCATATGCTCATAGGTGTGTCTCATCTCTCACAATCTCACATGATTTTATTTGTCTCATTTCTCACATTATTTTATACAATGTCTCATCTCTCTCATGATTTTATCTGTCTCATCTCTCACATGATTTTATCTGTCTCATCTCTCACATGATTTTATCTGTCTCATCTCTCACATGATTTTATTTGTCTCATCTCTCACATGATTTTATCTGTCTCATCTCTCACATGATTTTATTTGTCTCATCTCTCACATGATTTTATTTGTCTCATCTCTCACATGATTTTATCTGTCTCATCTCTCACATGATTTTATTTGTCTCATCTCTTACATGATTTTATCTGTCTCATCTCTCACAATCTCACATGATTTTATTTGTCTCATCTCTCACATGATTTTATTTGTCTCATATCTCACATGATTTTATCTGTCTCATATCTCACATGATTTTATTTGTCTCATCTCTCACATGATTTTATCTGTCTCATCTCTCACATGATTTTATCTGTCTCATCTCTCACATGATTTTATTTGTCTCATCTCTCACATGATTTTATCTGTCTCATCTCTCACATGATTTTATTTGTCTCATCTCTCACATGATTTTATTTGTCTCATCTCTCACATGATTTTATCTGTCTCATCTCTCACATGATTTTATTTGTCTCATCTCTTACATGATTTTATCTGTCTCATCTCTCACAATCTCACATGATTTTATTTGTCTCATCTCTCACATGATTTTATTTGTCTCATATCTCACATGATTTTATCTGTCTCATATCTCACATGATTTTATTTGTCTCATCTCTCACATGATTTTATCTGTCTCATCTCTCACATGATTTTATCTGTCTCATCTCTCACATGATTTTTGTAATGTTTATTAATCCGGAATCCGGAATTCAGACTGTAACGTTTTGTTGCTATATAATGCAGGCACGTTTTCCTATTTATGTGTATTGGCGGGAAGCCATGTTTTATATGGTTTTGTATGTTTAAATAAAGTAAACATAACAATTTTATTTGTCTCATCTCTCACATGATTTTATCTGTCTCATCTCTCACATGATTTTATCTGTCTCATCTCTCACATGATTTTATTTGTCTCATCTCTCACATGATTTTATCTGTCTCATCTCTCACATGATTTTATCTGTCTCATCTCTCACATTATTTTATCTGTCTCATATCTCACATGATTTTATTTGTCTTATCTCTCACTTGATTTTATACAACATCTCTGCCAATGTGATGATTTTCCTTTGTAAAGATATTAAACCTGCCAATTTGATGATTATACCCACACTTTCTAAAGAAAGTTTGGGTATATTGTTGTTACCCTGGTCCGTCCATCCGTCTGTCACACTTTCTTCTTCCTCAAACTGCTCTTTTATTTCAAGTGGTAACCAATTGATCTTTTGGAATATGATAGGTGGTGTACTGTAGATATATGATAAGGTTTTAGAATATTCAATTTTACCCTGGGGGCAAAATGGGGGTAAAAAAAAATGACGTTTTTTCAACAAAAACCTGGTTCCCAGATCTCCTCCTACATTTCATGCAGTAGCTCTATCATCTTTTGGAAAATGATTGCTGGTGTCCTGTAGGTGTGCAATAAGGTTTTGGAATTTTCATTTTCACCCTAGGGATCAAATAGGGGTCGAAAAATGACGGTTTTGTACAAAGAAACCCTGATTCCCAGAACTCCTCTTACATTTTACACAGTAGCCTAATAATCTTTTGGAAGATGATTGCTGGTGTCCTGTAGATGTGCAATAAGGTTTTGGAATCTATTTTCACCCCTGGAGTCAGATGAGGGTCGAAAAATGACGTTTTTTTGCACAAAAGAACCCTGGTTCCCAGAACTCCTCTTAGATTTTAAGCAGTATCCTAATAATCTTTAGGGAGATGGTTGCTGGTGTCCTGTAGATGCACAATAGGGTTTTGGAATTTTTATACCCCCTCAACAAATTGTGGGGGGGGGGGGTATACTGGAATCGGGTTGTCCGTCTGTAGACGCAATGGTTTCCGGGCTCTAAAGCGTTATCCTTTCCACCTACAGTCACCATATCATACATATGGACTACCCATGGGATGAAGATGTTCCCTATCAATTTTGGGGTCAAAAGGTCAAAGGTCAAGTGCACTGGACATCAAAGTAGCAATATGGTTTCCGGGCTCTAAAGCGTTATCCTTTCCACCTACAGTCACCATATCATACATATGGACTACCCATGGGATGAAGATGTTCCCTATTGATTTTGGGGTCAAAAGGTCAAAGGTCACGTGCACTGGACATCAAAGTAGCAATATGGTTTCCATTTAAATTCTTTAACGGCTTTTTTCATCGCATGGAGATGCTGTGTTCCTAGATACCTTTTGGATCATAATACTGAAGTTTTACCTTATAATTACCAACACCCTTTGGGAGATTGGGGTAAGCGGGGGGTATTCTTAGTGAGCATTGCTCACAGTACCTCTTGTTATTTTTGCCCTGGGAGCCAAGTGGGGGTCGAAAAATGACGATTTTGTACAAAAAAAACCCTTGTTCCCTGAACTCCTCTTACATTTTAAGCAGTATCCTAATAATCTTTTGGATGATGATTGCTGGTGTCCTGTAGATGTGCAATAAGGTTTTGGAAATTTTTATTTTCACCCCGGGGGTCAAATGAGGGTTGAAAAATGACATTTTTGCACAAAAGAACACTCAGGTCCCCAGAACTCTTTTTACATTTTAAGCAGTATCTTAATAATCTTTAGGAAATTGGTTGCTGGTGTCCTGTAGATGCGCAATAAGGTTTTGGAATTTTTATTTTTGCCCTGGGGGCCAAATGGGGGTCGAAAATGGTGCTTTTTGTACAAAAAACCTTGGTTCCCAGAACTCCTCTTACAATTTATGCATTAATTAATTATAAAATAATGATTGTGGCTTCTTTGCCAATAACACCAATATGACGAAGAGTATATTTAAAGGCAAACACTTGTGTGTGGGTATTACTGTCTTATGACAGCATCTAGTTTTCCTTTGTAGAGATATTAAACCTGTCAATGTGATGATTTTCCTTTGTAGAGATATTAAACCTGCCAATGTGATGATTGCTGATGATGGTTCCCCGGTGTTGATGGATCTTGGGTCTGCCAATTTAGCGCGTGTCGAAATCTCTACGTCTAAAATTTCCAGGCAGTTGCAGGTACTGCATTTATGTCTCCTTAGATCTTCTGGCAAAACTCTTTAACAGTTACAGATAAAGATTTAATAAGCATCCTGTTTTCAGTGAACTCTTAATTGTTATCCTTGATCTCAAGCTGGTTTACAATGCCCGTTACCACACAAACAATACCAATTGATGGGGTTATACGTAAGCATCGCTTGGAAAATTCTGTTTGCTTAGGGTGATGGATATTCCTTTTGACAAGACCTTACTCTGGATACCAGACTTACTGTGCTGCCAGACGGAGGGCATCAGTTTTTCACAAATGCATCTGTCTTGTTTATGTCTAGGATGAGGCGGCAGAGCGGTGTTCCATGTTTTACAGAGCCCCTGAACTCTTCAATGTAGAAACAGGAACCAGTGTGGATGAACGCACTGACATCTGGGTAAGATTGAATTGTATATATTGAACAACTTGGGATCAAGAAATACATATAATAATTTGATTTATATTAATGCAATAAGTCTTTTTATTGCCCAGTAACCCATTAATTTGCTTCTTTCTTTCCAAAATCCTCTCATCAATAAAATCACCATATCTTATCCTCCTCTAATGAATAAAAAGCCTGAAGAACAGTTTGTCGTGTGTTGCCACCTTTGTGACGTTTAATAATTTGTTTGAAATTTTCAAAAGTATTATTAACAATGTCATATAATTTTAACAGACACAAAATGTAAATATGAAAAATAAACCAATTTTGTAAAGGGAGATAATCCAAATTTCCAGTAATTAAAACTTAGACTTAACCGAAAAATTATGAAAATGGGTCTGAAAACGCCAAAATTATGTACTATGTTTTGTTGTGAAATTTGATAAACATCACGATATAGTGAAAGTAATGGATGAAGGGTTGTCTTTCTTTCATCTTCAATTTGTTTTTGTTGTGTGTTTTGTTTTGTTTTGCTTTGGGGAGGGGGGGGGGGGGGCAGTAATTCTTGTGTACATCCAGACAATGAGAATTAACACCCCATCATGAACTTTCATGAGTTTACAGTACAATCTCAGAATTCACAGAGATTTGCAATATTTTTAGGTAGGATTAAATGATTTTAGAAACTCATTGTGAAAGGGGAGGGGAGGGTAGTGATCTTGTTTATTGCAAGATTTTAAAATAAGCATTTTTTTTCTAAATAAGCATGTTGTATTTCAGTCATTGGGATGTCTTCTGTATGCCATGGCATTCCTTGAGTCACCGTTTGATAAAATGCACGCCCAAGGAGGCAGCATAGCTCTCGCTACACAGAGTGAAAATGTTCGATTCCCTGAAAATACTGGGTAAGTCTGAAAATGTTTGATTCCCCGAAAATATTGGGTAAGTCTGAAAATGTTTGATTCCCTGAAAATTCTGGGTAAGTCTGAAAATGTTTCAGTCCCCGAAAATACTGGGTAAGTCCAACACAAAAGGCAAAAAAATAAGAAGGTATCTTAAAATGTTTTTTTTTATTTAAGGAAAACTGTCACAACTTACTTTATATTGTATATGAGATGAGTCTCGGTCTCTTGAAATAATTGTAGTTAGTTTGAATTTTCGATGATGTGGAGTGATATTGAGGTACCAGTATGAGTGGGACATATTGTTACACAGAGTGCATCAGATGTAACTTAACGTCAACTCGTACATATATACAATACAAAAAAGTTAATGTTGTTATTCAAATGACATTTTACAAGTGAAGTTAAAGGGACTGGTTCATGATTTTTGATGAAAACATTTTTCATTTTTTATGTTAAACATTAAAAATATAACTCATTTAATGTTGACAGCCAAAATTTTTACCTTTAAAATGCAAGAATGAAAGCAATATATTAGCCTTAAATCTGTGTTATGTAAACAAAGACTCGAGTCTTTATATGTAAACAAACAAACAAGTGAACTATTGAGACATTATAAAGAACATATAATATAACTGAATTAAACATTAATCTTTTATGACATATGTGACTTTAATATATAAGACGTTATGTATGATATTGTATATGACATTATATATGACATTGTATATGACATTATGTATGACATTGTATATGACATTATGTATGACATTGTATATGACATTATGTATGACATTGTATATGACATTATGTATGACATTGTATATGACATTATGTATGATATTGTATATGACATTATATATGATATTGTATATGACATTATATATGACATTGTATATGACATTATGTATGACATTGTATATGACATTATGTATGACATTGTATATGACATTATGTATGACATTGTATATGACATTATGTATGACATTGTATATGACATTATGTATGATATTGTATATGACATTATGTATGATATTGTATATGACATTATGTATGATATTGTATATGACATCATATAAAGAGACATTAATATAAGTAACCACTTAACTAGATCTGTTCTCTTTATGTGTACAATATGTATGCACTCTTTGAAAGTGTTCGGGTGTAGAGAGTCAGAGTGAGAGTGGCATGTGTGTATGTGTTTCAAAACAAATGCTATTGATATTGACTTCAATGTTTGTTTGTTTGTTTGTATGAAATAAACAAATTATAAAAAAAGAACTTATAACTGAATTGAACATTAATCTTTTATGACATATAAAACTTTATATATAAGACATTGTATATGACATTATATATGACATTGTATATGATATTGTATATGACATTGTATATGACTTTGTATATGACATTATATAAGAGACATTGTATATGACATTATATAAGACATTGTATATGATATTGTATATGATATTGTATATGACATTATATAAGACATTGTATATGATATTGTATATGACATTATATAAGACATTGTATATGATATTGTATATGACATTACATAAGACATTGTATATGATATTATATATGATATTGTATATGACATTATATATGACATTATATAAGATATTATATATGATATTGTATATGATATTGTATATGACATTATATAAGACATTGTATATGACATTATATATGATATTGTATATGACATTATATATGATATTGTATATGACATTATATAAGACATTGTATAAGACATTGTATAAGACATTATATATGATATTGTATATGACATTATATATGATATTGTATATGACATTATATATGATATTGTATATGACATTATATAAGACATTGTATATGACATTATATAAGACATTGTATATGACATATATGATATTGTATATGATATTATATATGATATTGTATATGATATTGTATATGACATTATATAAGACATTATATAAGATATTATATATGATATTGTATATGACATTATATAAGATATTGTATATGATATTATATATGATATTGTATATGACATTATATAAGACATTGTATATGATATTATATATGATATTGTATATGACATTATATAAGACATTGTATATGATATTATATATGATATTGTATATGATATTATATATGATATTGTATATGATATTATATATGATATTGTATATGATATTATATATGATATTGTATATGACATTATATGAGAGACATTATATGAGAGACATTAAATGTTACTTATGGTTTTTTTCTTCAGATACTCCAGTGCAATACATGAACTGATACTTAGACTGATGAAAGTCAATGTGGCAGAGAGACCATTCATTGATAATGTGATAGAAATCGTGGAAGCTAATGACAGGAAATTCAAAAACCAAGTCTGACCAATCAGAAAAAAAAAGAGAATTTCACTACACCAAATCTGACCAATCGCATTCAGTCATGGAAAATTATTGTAAAGAAGGTGGTGTTTAACTTGTCATTAGAGGAATTCATGTAACATTGATCTCAACAGAGGAGGAGGATTAAAGTGAGGAAGAACAATCATGCATACATCATAAAATAGCAAATGACCAAATGATCAAACTGACCATGGCAATAAAATATTAGCATTCCTTAAACTGACTACAAAAATCTTATAAATCGTACTGTACATAATTTACACAATTTTGAGAGGACGTCCCGAAACTCCGAGCAGCAGTATGTATCTGTTCTTTGTGTAATTACCTTTACTTTGAATATTCTTTTAGAGATGTATCAAGTTCAGTTTGTTTAACAATGATGAGTAAATCAGTGGGCAGTATTTAACGTGATGTAAAACCACAATCTGGATGGGCTACCAGTTAACTGACAAGGACAAGTACCCAGAATGTTTGTTGTTTAAAGTAGAAAGCCCAATAAGAAAGTAAACGCTTACAGGAAATTTTCTTCGATTTATTTTCCATGAATTATCACTCAAAGAACAAACTTCAGACTTTACTGTGACATCAGTCAAAAACTTGAGTCTGTAATGGTCTGTGTGAAAAGATTGTAGATGCATCTATTGCAGACCTAAACGATTCTACAGCGAGTGTTGTTGGTGTTAACCCTGTTGTCTGTCTGTCTGTCTGTAAACTTTTACATTTTTGACGTCTTCTCCAGAACAACTGGGCCAATTTCAAGCAAACTTGGCCAAAATCATCCTTGGGTGAGGGGCTTTCAAGTTTGTTCAAATGAAGAGCCATGCCCCCTACAAAGGTTAGATAATCGCAACAAGATGTACCAATGCTTACTAAGAATTACCCCCCCCCCCCCCCCCCCCCCCGCTTACCCCAATCTCCCAAAGGGTGTTGTTAATAGTAGGTATAAATTACCTCTTCCCTGAGTGTAAAAATATGGTATGCCTTTGAAGAAGAAAAGGGAAAATATAATCCGAACACAAATCCATGGCATAAACCTATAATTTTGACCTTGAGATCAAAGGTCAAGGTCATAAAGAGGTCATGAATGTACATGACACATAGTCTCATGGTGATACACCCATGTCATATGGTATTACTATGTCAAAACCCTATAATCAATTTTGACCTTGAGGTCAAAGTTCAAGGTCATATAGAGGTCATGAAGGAACTCGACACATCGTCTCATGGTGATACACTCATGTGTCAAATATGGTATGCCTATGTCAAAGAACAAAGAAGTTATGGCCCGGACACGAATCCATTGAAAAAACCTTTAATTTTGACCTTGGGGTCAAGGTCATATAGAGGTCATGAAGGTACTCGACACATCGTTTCATGGTGATCCACCTTTGTGCCAAATATGGTATGCCTAAGTCAAAGAACAAAGAAGTTATGGCCCGGACACGAATCTGCACAGACAGACAGAGTGATTCCTATATACCCCCCAGAACTTCGTTCGGGGGGGGGGGGGTATAAAAATAAAAAAGAGGGTGGGGTCCCGGTCATTTAAAATGCTTCTTCTCAAGAACCACTGGGCCAGAAGAGCTGAAATTTACACCAAAGCTTCCTTACATAGTGCAGATTAAAGTTTGTTAAAATCATGACCCCTGGGGATAGGATGGGGCCACAATAGGGGATCAAAATTTTATACACAAATATTTAGGGAAAATCTTTAAAATTCTTCTCAAGAACCACTGGGCGAGAAAAGCTGAGGTCTACATGAAAGCTTCCTGACATAGTGCAGATTCAAGTTTAATCAAATCATGGCCACTGGGGGGTAGGTTGGGGCCACAAAAGGGATCAAAGTTTTACATGTAAATATATTGGAGAAAATCTTTGAATATGGGCCAAGGTGACTCGGGTGAGCTATGTGACCCATGGGCCTCTTGTTCTTTTGAAATTGACATTGCGTTCTTCATAGACAATGAATATATGTTTGTTGTAAACTAGTTCAATCCGGTTTTTAGGAAACGCCGGGCTGCGTTCAAGATTTGTGCCATTTTAGAATTTATCGTCTTTTTGTTATTTCGAGGCGAAAAGACAACAAACCGATATTTAACTACTTTTCGTCCCGAAATAACGAAAATACGACAAAATGATAATATTAGCTACATTTCGCCTCAAAATAACGAAAAGACGACAAATTGTAAACTGGCACAAGTCAGCCACCATACCTAGCCCCTCGGCTAGCCGCAACGATCTTGACCGTAGCCCTGTCTGCGTAATCAATACTAAATATGGAGCGTCGTCAAGGTCAAAGGTTGCGTTGGCTGCTTCGTAACGGAATGGTCAGTTCAATCATCGTCGCAAACCACGGGTTATTGTTTCATGGATAAAATATGATATTTCAGTACTTTAACCTAGTTTATATTTTTAAAGCATACATATAAATATAAACAATAAAATGCCTTTCTTAGTTATTTTATCGGATGACGAAGGTAGTATTTATATCTTAGACAATTTTCATAAACCGCTTGTAGCACGGGTTATGATTTTTTTTTTCTGCAATGCTAGCTATCTTCATCTGACACCCGATACAACAACAAAGAAAGCATTTTATTGTTTGAATAGACACTGAAATGTGTTTTGTTGTCATTATCAATGGGAGATAATAGTGGCCACCAAAATTATACACATTTCTAGGATGTTTACACGTGTATTACATGAAAGGTGAAGATAACGAATAGTGATCATTCATAATTCCTAAAAGGAATACAAAATAGAGAGTTGAGCAAACACGGACCTCTGGACACACCAGAGGTGGGATCAGGTGCCTAGGAGGAGTTAGCATCCCCTGTCGACCGGTCACACCCGCTGTGAGCCCTATATCTTGATTAGGTAAACGGGAGTTATCCATAGTCAAAATCAGTGTCAAGAACGCCCGAACAAAAGGTATGAAACAAGCCAGACAGCCTTGGACGCAATTATGAGTTGTATACATATATTTTAATTTCCCTGCAGCGCTGTCGACATCCATATTTCCAATGATTTATTTCATTAAAAGATACTGGCGGATTTAAACACGGGAACGTCGGGTCAGTAACCCACACCTTGTCCACTGAGCTACGTAAATATGCACTGTACAATGTACAAACAAGTAATTTCACAAAACATTTGAATCGCCATCTTGTGACGTATTGTTTTGAATGTTTAAGTCTTGATGCAGCAAGCTACCTTAATACAGTAAGTACAAGGTAGGACCTACAAATACCACGTGCTACATGTATGTGAGATTAAAAACATGTTTATTAAAGATAAATATTTCATAAAAGAAAGAAAATGAGGACGTCCAGATTCTCACATGGCCAGGAGTTTTTTCATATCTTCATTCAGAAACATGCCACTGGGATCCGCGCCAGATTTCTGTAGTTGTGTCTTGAAGGATTTAAAACACCCATTCATTTTCTACAATTTTGACAAGATAATTTTTAAAGTATATTTTGTTTCTACTAAATATAAACTGAACTTTAAGTAAAGGTGATTGCTTATATTGAGAATCTATGCCATGAAATAGTTTCTAATATTTGACAAAAAAAGGAAGTTAATTTGTCTGGCATACTTCCTGGATATGCTTGTAGATCCCAGGCAGTTCACACCATTGTTTGGCCAGGTGGGGCACCCCTCCTAGGGCCATCCACTCCTCCCCAATCTCTGTGCTGAATTTCTCCCACCCCTTTGACCCGGGGCAACCGATGATTTCTATACAAATCACGTGACCGGAACCCCCGGTTGCAGGATTGGCGAGGACTCCAGACCCCAAGTACGCATCACTGAAACGCAATTTCATCAACTGAAATTAATTTGATACAAATGTGTGGGCTCTTTTGTAAGATGTCAGTTTTGTTTCACATCCCTTTCTGATTTTGTTCTTTCATTATGTATCTTCCGTTTACGCCTCGCTCTTCCATTACCGTCTTCAAACAGTTTATTGACAAGCTAAATACCGAAAGCGATATGATGTATATTTTATATGTATGAGTCGTTAATGCTGTGAATATAGAGAGAATAAAACCCAAGCAAATATTACACCTTTACAGTAATTAGTGCGGAAGTTTCATTTTACATTCTATTGATTATAATATGTTCAGTTCACTTAATTTATGAAATATGGAGGATTGGGTAAATAACTCAGATTAAACCATGTTTATAATGCCTACCATGATAATGCACAATCTTAATGACGAGAGCTTCAAACAAATTATTGCTCTCATCAATTAATTGATGATTAATCGATTTTATATTGTTTTTAAAAAAGTCCCACTCGAGAATTTTTCACTTATATTGAGACGTCACCATTATCGGTGAAGGACTACAAAATTTAGGTCTATGCTCGGCGCTTACGGCCTTTTAGCAGGGAGGGATCTTTATCATGCCACACCTGCTGTGACACGGGGCCTCGGTTTTTTGCTGTCTCGTCCGAAGGACCCCCCCCCCCCTTTAGTCGCCTCTTACTACAAGCAGGGGGTATTGAGGACCTATTCTAACCAGGATCCCCATGTGATCTCAACAAATCACCGCTCTTATCAACTGAATGGATGCGTGCATTAATCCAATACTTGATTTGATATGCGCATCAATGCATATTATTGCGCGCAATAAATGTATTGATGACACCTTCAAAGAATTAAATATATGTTCAATTATGTGGGTTAATTTTAGGATTAAATATTCTTTTTAAAGAATTTATCGATGTTTAAATTCTGAACATTTTACTCACAAACTGAATAAAAGTGTGAAGCACTTTTATGTTCATCTTCGCTAGCCAAGGGTTTACGATCCGCTCCACTTCTAATCTAGCCAAGGGTTTACGATCCGCTCCACTTCTAACCTAGCCAAGGGTTTACGATCCGCTCCACTTCTAACCTAGCCAAGGGTTTACGATCCGCTCCACTTCTAACCTAGCGAAGGGTTTACGATCCGCTCCACTTCTAACCTAGCCAAGGGTTTACGATCCGCTCCACTTCTAACCTAGCCAAGGGTTTACGAACCGCTCCACTTCTAACCTAGCCAAGGGTTTACAATCCGCTCCACTTCTAACCTAGCGAAGATGTTTTATGTTAAGTTTGTGGGTAAATGTCCAGAGTTTACGATCCGCTCCACGTCTAACCTAGCGAAGATGTTTTATGTTAAGTTTGTGGGTAAATGTCCAGAGTGTACACATCCGCTCCACTTCTAACTTTGGCTAGCGAAGATGTTTTATGTTAAGTTTGTGGGTAAATGTCCAGAGTGTACACATCAAAAGGAATGTTTGATACTTATAATTTGAAAATTCGTTTCCTGTATCATCAATTTCAAAAATTGAATGGTTTCCCTGCACTATGTTATTTGTTTTCAGGCGCGTATGTATACATGGCGTTTTTTGGATTTCTTGATGTATTAATTTTTGTCCAATCAAAACAATGGCCTACATTTTTGCAGTTACTCCCCTTACACCGGAAGTTGGGGGCGCGTTTACGATTGCGGTCCTAAGTCTCACATAAATAGTATTAACAAATAGTGTATAGTAAAGCTTATGTTACTAAATTGTATAGTATACCAAGTTTTAACAGGTTGTAATATATCTATGACAAAAACAAGGTTTAATTTCTTCGATTTCATGGAGAAAACTTTTTAAAGTATGCACTTCGTCAAATTGTAGGGTTGGGGGAGGGGGTGTTATAGATGTATTTGACGTTTATTTCTGTTCAAATTATGCAATTAATACTGAGGATTTAATAGTAATCTGTTTTGAAAACAAAAGACACCTAGAATTAAAAGCACAATGAAAGCATGTGATACAATCAGGCACGTGGCATCGTTTATAAGGGGGGGGGGGGTTAATTTATCAATAATGCCCAAAATTTCTTGACGAGTAATTTTTTTTTAAAGTAGAAGAAAAAATCCAAAGCTCGAGAAGGAAGGCAGTATGGGTTGATCTTTCAGTTTCATTCATTGGTTAAATTTTACATTTCCACTATTCACGACAATGCTGTTTTTTTTTTCTAAAGGGGGGAGGGGTCTATCCGACTACATGTATATAGATCTATATCTGCACGTAAAAATAACGTAATAATAATAGGAGACAGACCCATTGTTGCTACAAGCCTGCTGATTGTTTTTGTGCTCATTTGAGTACATGTAATTGAAGTGTAAGAAGAGGTGTAAGTTAAAAAAAAAATTAACTAATATATTACACTAGAGATACCAATTCAAGATAATTATTGGCACCTAGTGTACATTTAGCAACAAGTAGTTTTGTTCAGTGTGAAACGATAAATTGATAATGTACATGTATGCGTTGGTTTTACACGTGTTTTATGCATATCGTATTGCATGGGGGGTTTTTTCGGGGGGGGGGGTGTATTTTGGTTGTCGAAAATATTGATAAAAATTAATAATGAAGAATTGCTGATATACTAAGGTCATCATGATTCTGATCTAAAGAAATCGAAGACTAGGTAATATTTACATACTTTATTACATCATGACCATACTTTGCTTGCTATAAAACCACACAAGGGACACATATCAATGTAATTAGTAAAATAATTTGTTCAATTATACTATTTTTAAGTCATTACACTTTTCTTAGAAAAATCCCTTAACTGGCAATTGATTGCAATCAAAAATTGTAAATTTTCTATTTATTTCTTATATGACACAGTCAACTGAGGACCGCAATTTGCTGCACGCCCTCTGTAATCGGGGGAAATAACTCGCCTAGCGTTATGAAAAATGTAGGCCATTGTCAATCGGAACTCCTCGAATGTCTCGCGCACTCAACATAGATCGGAACTCCTCGAATGTATCGCGCACTCAACATAGATCTCGGGTGTAATACGACGGCATCCATGAGCGAATTTGATGCATTGTCAATTGTGACGTCACAGCAATGCATCAAATTCTATCATGGATACCATGTATTATATCCGAGATCTATGTTGAGTGCGCGAGACATTCGAGGAGTTCCGATTGAGGCCATTGTAATATACAACATTGGAATACGCAAGTTCCGAGTTACCCAAAAGTTATTTCCCTTTGTCGAACTCTTTCCCATTTTATGTCGTATGGTGGGTACACAATGTATATATTATATCGTAGACTGGCATTGTACATAACGATTACGTATGATTAATGTAATAAAAGCGTAACTTTTGTTTATATCAATCACTGGTATGCATATTCTGGCCACATCAAGCATAATTTGTTTGAATAAGATCATCAAATTGGCTATTGAATCATTATTCGTTTCCTCTTCTACATGAGTGACGCTTTTATCAAAGAAAGGTGGCAATTAACAATATTTGTTTGAGCCATTTTGTTATCCAATACTCATAAACTCACTAAAGTTGCCTTTTCCCTGAGATAGGATGGTCTCAGAAACTCTGGATATCATCTTTTAAGAAATAATACAACGATAGTAATTAGCAAATGTACCCACTGTCATCATAATTTACGGAAGAGTCCGACAAAGGGAAATAACTCTTGGGGAACTCGGAACTTCCGTATTATATTAATTTGACGCTCCATATTTGTTTGCAATTTACGCCACCAGGCTTAATGAACTGAAAAATGATATACTCAGGTAAATTTTTCAAATTGATCTTAGTCTATTTTATGAAAGATATTTGTATGTCAATAAAATATAAGACATAATATGTTAAGTAACTAAATCAAATCAAGTAAACTTTTAGCGATTAAAAAGGGTCGGAGGAAGCGTACTTAGAACAAAACCAACATTTTCATTGGCTTATATAAAGGTCTGCGCCAATCAAATTTCATGTCTTTTGTCATTAAATTGTCACTTGGAGCTGTCAACTAAAACCTTGACATCACTATGAATGTAAAGAATATTTAGCGATTGTTGATTGATGAAAAAGTAGGCTATGTTCTGAACACGATTCAAACTGGTGATTAAAAGCTTACCTGTAAGACATAAAGCGGATCTCCACGTTGGTTAGCGGGTACTCGTCTTTTTCCTCGTAATGGTCCACCCTCTTCACCACTACGTCTATAATCTGTAGTAGCTTTTCGTAGTCGTCATCGTAATCAAAAATGAACTCCAAGTCGTAAACCGGGGCCATGGCAATATGTTTCCTGATTTAAAGAGATTGATCGAATGCTTATTTTTTGCACGAGAAATGTTTTAATTATTGTGTGGTGTTAAATCCTCGGAAAAATCTTTTTTTTTAATGAGATACGGGTGTTCTTGCATGAAATTCATATTTGCAAGTGCACGAGAGGAGGTTTTGAAAATGATTACTAATAGGCATTATTGGAGAATTGGCAGTATCATTTAAAGCAGCAATACATGTACATATTTCTTAGCTGCCTAATACCCACCCCACCCCTACCCCCTACCCCGCGCGTCCCTTGCTGAGAGAGGCATTTGACGGTGTGTAAAGCTTTTCCACAGTACATGCTAACACTCACACAAATGTATATCATTTTGATATAGAGTAGCTCTGTGGTTCTTTGAGAAGAAGAAAACGTCCAATATAAGACTTTGAACCCGTCTTGTTGCCTTACTCTGACCCCCGGTCCCAGGATTAATGCTGTGAACGATCTGGAATCTACATCACGTGAGGATGCTTGGAAATAAATTTTACACATTACACACCCTTACTTGTTTTGCCCCCCCCCCCCCATTGGAAATTCAAGAGGATATAGCATTTGGCATGTCCGTCTGTCCGCAAAAACTTTGACCTTGGCCATAACATTTAAGTGGATGGTGATATGGCTTTCATATTTCGCATGACTGTATATTATTTGTGACAAGACCTTTCTTTTCGCACTAAAATTGTTGACCTCATGATCATGGCCCTAGAGTTCAGCCATACACGGACATCAGTGTTTCGCAAACACATCTTTTTGTTATTTGAATTAAGCTAATAACGGTTGTGGTTGTTTCCTATGGGTGGAGTGGAATTATACCGCGAATATTACTGGTAGTCAATAGGGTTTACACCGGCAATTCGTGGAAAGAAATGTTTGCTAATAAAATGCGGTTACGTATATCCTAACCTGAAATGTACAGCGTGGGGGTGCTCTTGGTAGAGCTCGCCACTAGGATACAACACATACTTCAAACATTTAAACGCACTCCATGAGTAATACGGTACAAGGCTTGGCTCTTCAGCTAACAGAGAGAAAATGGAGGACAGGGAACTCTGGGTGATGTAGTCCTTGGTGTCCCGCCAGGTGTAGAAGTCCCAGTCTTCGCAATCCACGTCAGAGGGCGCTCTGTTCGTCAGGCGTACCCACAAGTCATCATTCTTGGGGTTGTAGTCGCCGATGCCTAGGGAGTTGTACGGAAACCACAGAATATTGACGGACCAGTTGTTTTCCACGATTGACTTTATTTTCTCGACACTGTAGAAAACTTCTCCTAGGTTATAGTACAAGTTTTCCGTCTTTACCAGAATTTCGGGCTCCATCTGTTGGGAGTAATATGCTGTTAGTGTCTTTTAAATTGGCGCACATGCAGTTTTGGAATTAGAACTCATACATTCAAAGATCATGAGATATGCAATGAATAAAACGTGGTATCCCCGGAGTTGGGAAGCCTCTTGTATTTGCTTTACACCACTTCTGCAATATTACAGCGACCTTGTCATTTGACCTCTAAATCTTATCAAAGTTTTGATCGCGTATAATTCATACAAGTTTCATAAAAAACCAAAATTACATGACAAATCCTTTAGGGATGGTAATAAAAAATATCCCCTAACGATCATCTATACTTAAATCTTACAAAGAAATAGGACACCAGATGGTTCATTGCGGAATGTAGCGATTATCTGGTATAATAAAAATTTCTGGGATCAAAAATCAAGTTCGAATCTTAACCACACAAATGATTAAATAAGATATAGGAACAGATCAAATATTATAATACTCTATCCACAGAGAGAGAGAGAGAGAGAGAGAGAGAGAGAGAGAGAGAGAGAGAGGAGTTATATAGGCAGTGCCTGCTGTCCAATCCTATTGTGAATTTTTATAATAAGATACTGTTTGAATTAAAATCTCCATGCAAGATTAATTTTTTTCACTTCTGTCATTGTACACCTTGAATGTAATGTCGTACACCACCCCAAAGCACCCAAAGCCCGCCATCACTGCTCTGAACATGGCCTGGTCCTCTGCTGTATAGGTCCGGAGCTCTCCATCACAATCGAACACTCGCATTTTCACAATGTAGTCACTTACACTTTTGGCATACCGACCCGAACCCTGAAAAAGTACGGATAAATGGAGCAGGTCACGACCAGCAATAAATGTGTGTTTACTGTGTTACTGTGAAAATGCATGAAATCAAATCAGGTACAAACAGTATTTATATGATAAAGTCAACTTTATTTCGTAAGAAATACAGTTTACTCCGAATATATTGATATCATAGCATTAATTTTGAAGAGCTAGTTATGGCGATATTTTTCGCCTATTGATATCAGTCTTGAAAATCTCGCACACGAATAATCTCTGATCTATGATGATATTACAAATATATTTGATATACATTTATATGTACATACGTGACACCCAGCACTCGTAACGCCAACCACAGTGACAGTATCAATGATGACATTAGCGGGAAGATGAAGTTTGTTTTTTACTTGAAAATCTCTCAACTCTCCCGTTGTCACTCCCGCCATTACATCGACTTCATTACGAGAGCGCTGTGATTGTGAAAAGAGCGAATCGTTAGATTAAAGATTAGATTACGATATACATGTATAAATAAAAATTCAACAATTATTGTACATTTTAACTTTAATGACGGTACTGCGATAGATTTACACATTTGAGGAGGTATATAATTTTTTTTATATATATCTTCTACCACCAGTCAGCTGACATCAATTGATAAGTGTGACAAACGTGACGATGTAGTTGATAGATGGGGGATTTGAGTGCTAAAGTCAAAATCAACAACGAGATAGAGAAGAACAAGAGAGTACACAGGATAGGGAAAATGAGTGAAAACAGGTAAGACATCATGGGAATGGTGCTTCCCAAATAAAGCAGTCATCACTGACACGTGTTCCTCACACAGAATATGGACATCAACTGAGACAAGGAGAGTAAATGAAATAGACAACATGACAATTTAGCGCGAGAGATAAGGACAACTAAATATGTGCCAGTCTGAGTCAGACCCCCCCCCCCCCCCCCCCAAAAAAAAAGAGTTGTCACAAATGGCGAGAACACGATACCAGACCAGATGTTTATCCTGCATCGTCAAGGAGATGAGAAAACTCACCAAACTTTAAAATTTATAAGAAAAAATGAGGCGACGTGAACAGATACGATCACCATACGATATATATGTCGAGTGATTGGACAACGGGTGACCTTAATTGATATGAATTACGTCGATTAATAAGACATAGGGGCGTCTTCGGTATGAATCACGTCCAGTGATTGGACAGAGGGGTTCTTTGGTATGAATTTCGTCGAGTGATTGAACAAAGGAGTAATGTTGGTGTCCATGGGAATTCCAACAGACTGTTAGAAGACATGATCACTAAGAACCAGAGATATTGTCAATGAGGAACTCCAGCATCTTTTTTTTTTATGTCGACTTCAGATTACTTGCGCGGTGTTTAACAAAGTATTTTTTGAATTATTGATCACAAGATATGAATATTTCCTTTATCTATTTTTATACACGAGGCAACTGCCTGTGATGTAAAAAAAATTGAAATTCATTATAAATTTTTTAAAAGATTTTTTTTAGAATCCACATTTGATTTAAACCACTTCTGGTATATGTTGTGGCACAGTATGTTTGAACTTTCTCCTTCGCAACAGTTAATATTTGTGAGAAGAGCAATTATATAGAGGCTAAAGGCAGACAGCATTGGAAATATCTGAAATTCAAGACAGCCTACAGACTTCCGTATAATTGTCATCTTGTTTGAATTCAATGAAAAAAAAACCCGATTATTAAAATAAAATTGAAACATCAATTACATTTGATATTCTAATTTTGGCCCCATGTCCATAATCGCTGCGAAGTTTACCAAGCTGCATCAATATCTGGCAGTCATCGCTGAAAACTGGTGCCCAGCTATGTCGCGAACCAGCACAACGTATCTTCACACCCTCTTCTTTAGCAGCTGTGATAACTTTTCGTATTTCCTCCTTTGATGTAGGCCAGCATGAAATTACGTCAGCAATACATGTTCCTGCCCAATTTTCGAACTGTTCGATGGTCAGCCTGGGACTGTGTCCGATTCGTTCCTGCAGACGCTTCAGGAGTTCCTCGTTGTCTTTCTTTCAAATTTAGTAGTACAAAATGTTCATTAAAGATTTGAAATTTTAAGTTGTCATATGTCTTAGAAATTTCAATTAGATGGATGGCAAAATAAATCCATTATGCTTTCATGAATACCTTTTCTGTATCAGAAAATTTCGACATACGATTTTCTGGTTCTCGCTTTTGTTTTTTCTACAAAAAAAAAATACAACATTGAAATGACTTAAAAAGGATTAAGTTTGCGATAGTGTAAAAAAGCATGGTTATGCATAATCTTTGGAAGATAGGGGTATCAGTTTGGTATATACTAACCGTTTATGACTAAAGTACATTATTAAAAAAAAAAAAAGAACTAAACGCCTTAACGCCGACATGAATTCTAAAATATGTCACATTTCTCATCTTATCCGCCATACTTCTTTCAGACAGCCTAGTTTACGCCATCTTCGATAGGAATGTATAGAGAATGAGAAACACATGAATTCACGGTGTTTTTTTTAAACGTCATGCATTGCTCAGAATTACACTATACATACCGCATATTAGAAAAACATTCTGAAAGTTTTAATAATTTAGATGAAAATGCGAGAAAAAAAACCACTTTTTCTTCCATACTTGTAATTTGCATGCAAGTATTCGCAATCATCATTTCAATGACATGTTAAAAAAAGAAAAACAAAAGAAAGAAGAGAGAGAGAGAGAGAGAGAGAGAGAGAGAGAGAGAGAGAGAGAGAGAGAGAGAATGCGGAAGGGAATACTTGCCAATTACATACACATCGAATAGAACAAGCAAAGAACACGCAATATATATCATTTATATTCAATTCCTTCAAAATTCAGATCTGCGTGTATCCGTATGTAATGCACGTGACAAGAAAACACATCAAATGTGCGCTTACCGAAAATGTTGGATTCTATTTATTCAGATAAATCCATGAAACAAAATGATAAAACTCCATTTGTATCTCAACAGAACTTCACATCGTCATTCAGTTATTATAGACAGCGACACACAGCGCAATACGGGGTAAATGTTCTATTCTGATCCTTCCCCTGATTGAAGAAACTTTATCGGCACGGTATGTGTCACAAGATATCTGTCCACCGGCGATCAAACCCGGTTTAAAGACCGCTACAATCCTCCCTCCTTAAATATCTTCAAACTTCAAGACATCAACCAAAGTCTTTATCCCCTTGCAGGCATTTTTACCTGTCAGTTCCAGGGGCTGGTCTACGGCACCAAATGTAAACAAGAGGCCCATGGGCCACATCGCTCACCTGAGAAAAGAGTGTTTATGTTTTAAACCCAACATGGCAGGTGTGACCAGAAAATCAATAGGGGGTCATACACGTTGTAAATATGTGCATTAAGTGTGTAATTATAACAATTGAATGCCCTTCAGTCAAAGATTTTTGGTGCCAAGATTAATGATATTCACCAAGTTGTTCAAAAGGAATCGACGGCGAGTTTTCTTCTTCTTAATTTATAAATGAAGACAAAAATGAAATTATATCACTAGATTTATTTGGATGCAAAATTAACAAGAGAAGAAAAAATTGAAAATTTATCTACATTTTTCCCTATATATTCCCATGTAAAATTTCTTAAACACTCCTCCTTATATATTCCCATGTAAAAAAAAAAAATCAAAAAAAAAAATAAAAATCGATCTTCTATGTGGCCCCAACCTTCGCCAGGGGACCATGAATTCCACAAATTTTAATCTGCACTACCTGATAATGCTTTTACATTAAAATGACTAATCATTACTATGCTCTTCTTGAGATGAAGATTTTTGAACATATATTTTTTTTAAATATTTCAATGTCAAACTTTGAACCCCTATTGTGGCCCCTCCCTACCCCCTGGGGGCATGACTTGAACAAACTTGAATTTACACTACCTGAAGATGCTTCCATATAAATATGATTAATCACAGCTTTGCTATTCTTGAGAAGAAGATTTTTAAAGATTTTCCCTATATATTTGTGTGTAAAACTTTGATCCCCCCTTGGGGCCCCATCTTATCCCCGGGGGCCATGATTTGAACAAACTTGAATCTGCACTATGTCAGAAAGTTTTCATGTAAAAATCAGCTTTTCTGGCTCAGTGGTTCTTGAGAAGAAGATTTTTCCTATATATTTGTATGTAAAACTTTGATCCCCTATTGTGGCCCCATCCAACCCCCGGAGCCCATGATTTGAACAAACTTGAATCTGCATTATGTCAGGAAGCTTTCATGTAAATCTCAGCTTTTCTGGCTTAGTGGTTCTTGAGAAGAAGATTTTTAATAAAAGTTTTTCCCTATATATTTGTATGTAAAACTTTGATCCCCCCTTGTGGCCCCATCCTACCCCCGGGGGCCATGATTTGAACAAACTTGAATCTGCACTATGTCAGAAAGTTTTCATGTAAAAATCAGCTTTTCTGGCTCAGTGGTTCTTGAGAAGAAGATTTTTAAAGATTTTCCCTATATATTTGTATGTAAAACTTTGATGCCCTATTGTGGCCCTATCCAACCCCCAGGGCCCATGATTTGAACAAACTTGAATTTGCATTATGTCAGGAAGCTTTCATGTAAATCTCAGCTTTTCTGGTTTAGTGGTTCTTGAGAAGAAGATTTTTAAAGTTTTTCCCTATATATTTGTATGTAAAACTTTGATCCCCCCTTGTGGCCCCATCCTACCCCCGGGGCCCAGGATTTGAACAAACTTGAATCTGCAATATGTCAGGAAGCTTTCAGGTAAATTTCAGCTCTTCTGGCCCAGTGGTTCTTGAGAAGAAGATTTTTAAATGACCCCACCCTATTTTTGCATTTTTTGTGATTATCTTCCCTTTGAAAGGGACATGGCCCTTCATTTGAACAAACTTGAGAAGCCCTTCACCCAAGGATGCTTTTGGCCAAGTTAGGTTGAAATTGGCCCAGTGGTTCTGGAGAAGAAGTCGAAAATGTGAAAAGTTTACAGACAGACGGACAGACAGACGGACGGACAGACAGACAGACGGACGCCGGACAAAATGTGATCAGAATAGCTCACTTGAACCTTCGGTTCAGGTGAGCTAAAAATGGTGAAAATGCAACGGACCAGACCAGGATTCGACCCCCCCCCCCCCCCCCCCCCGTTCCCCTCGGATCTCTAGTCAGGTGTTCCAACTGAGCAACTGGCCACCGGCGGTCGAATTTAATCCGGGCTGACCACCTCAATTGTAGTGATGCATATGGAGTTTATTGTTTTGTTTCATGGATTATGAGGATAAAGGGAATATTACTACTACTTAAAGTATTTTCTACAAGTTCACATGTACATCTGCTGTCGTTTACATCTATTACAAGTATATGGAGCGCCAAATTAACATAAACTCAAATAATTGCAGATATCTTCAATTATTTGAAGGTATCATCAATTCAATTATTGCTCTCTTTAATTGAATTAATACATGCATTAAATCAATTATTACTCTCATGAAATGAATTAATGCGCGCATTAATTCAATTATTGCTCTCTTCAATTCAAGTGATGAGAGCATCAATTTCGTAGAAATATTGCTCGCAATAATTAATTTAGAGCTCGGTATAAATAATTTGATGATCTCTTTAATTCAATTGAAGATATCTTTAATTATTTACAATGCTTTTGTATAAGGAATTAATGTGCACATCAATTCCTTTAAAGAGAGCAACAATTCAATTAAAGATATCATTAACTCAATTGTGGATATGTTGAATTGAAGATATCTTTAATTATATGGTTGCTCTCTCTAAAAGAATTATTGCTCTCTTCAAATGAATTAAAGTTATCATTTAATAGAAAATATCACTCCAAAATCCAATAACAGAAGTACACAATTGTAGTCAATCGAATTTTCGCTGTCATTTGAGCGAACGAGTCACGTGACTCAAAACAAAGCTCGACAGTTTGTTAAAATGTTTTCAAGAGACTGTTTATGTGGTGAAATAACCCATAAAATCAATATTACTAAGTACAAGAAGAATCGTTTTATTGATTAATTATGAGTTTAACATTAAATTCGGCTCGCAAGTATTTGAAATCGGCCCAAAAATGCCGCCTCCAGCTGGAAGTGGCGAATTTCCAGTTTACGTAATGGCACCGGTTCTGACGTTTTCCTGGTACGGTAAATATCAAAATCATAAAAAAGTCAGGAAAACGTCGGATATTTCGGACTAGGGGTACTGAGGAGCTATTCCAACCTGGATCCCCGTGGGAACGGTAACTAAATGGCAAACACTAGTTCAAAATCTGGAGAATTTTGTTTGTTATTATACGCCCCATTCGAATTTTTTTACTCATCTAAAACGGCACCTGTTTCAAGCGTTTAAAGTGCCATAAAAAGTTTCACTTGTGGGTGACGCTTACGGCCGTGTTAGTGGGGAATCGTTGTCGTGCCGATAATTATCGGACAGTGGACCTTCATTTCTAATGTCATATCCGGAAGACCCATGACTTTCACTTCTAATGCCGGACACTTGACGAAGGAGCAATCACTACCTGTTCTAAAACGTTTGGAGTTCAAGTCGGAGTCGGGATCGAGAATCAGAACCCGAGATGCGAGCGTACTACCGGCTACACTGCCGAGACCTGTCCTAGATAACTGTAAATACGTGCATACAAAGTCAGTCAAATGAAATTATTAAATGCACTGTACCGCATTGTCGCTCAGTATCTTGCAGTCAAAGAGATGAACGTCGAAATCGAGCAGTTCTTGGAACGTCTGCCATCCCTGTTCCTTGTCGTCTGCTTGTATGAGCGGCATTTTGTTGTCCCTTATGCATGCTTTGATATTTTCCTTCAAATCAATGGCCGTCTTGGGAACTTCTTTTTTCGACACCTTTACTTTCCGCTGATGAGAAGCTAAATAAGCCTCTTTACTTGCCACAGAATACTGAAAATTCAAGGAAATCCAAATTCTTCACGGTAGAATATCATAGAAAGTTAAGGATATTTGGTACCAAAAAAAAATTGATACCATACATGGACTAATATATACATTTTACTTTGGTTGTAATAAGAACAAACATAACATTCCTAAGATATAGTAATAATAAACCAGGCTATAAATATGTAAATTTTCTATGATGTTCAAAAGGTTAAATACACGTATATTACTCCTCCCTATTCAACTCTATACAAATTTTCCTCACTTTTTTTTTTTTTTTTTTGTTGTTGACTTGACTGAAAAATTGTGGGAATAAATTATATTCCATTCAGTGAATTGTTTACATTTTACTTATGAAAACATGAATTTAGCTTTCATTTTCATTATTTTGACCCCAAAATGTTGGTTTGTACATAGCGAGTGTCGTTAAACGCAAAATGTTATGGTATGCATGTATAAATTTCTGCTACAATGAGAAATGACTCAACAAATCCTTACTTTACTAACACCAGCGTTATGGTTACAGGACATCTTTTGGAATATCAAAATAGATTCAATTAGAATTATCAGAGGTGTATTTTTGCATGCAAACGGGTTACAGTATAGAAAATTTGGCATCTAATATTGCATTTAAAAATGAAGATTCTTGTCAAACTAAACATTCAAATTTCAACGAATCAAAATAAAATATAAATACCTTATTATTCGAATTCCCCATTATCTATTTACATTTGACATGCAATGAAATTACACACTTAACAGCTTCCTGTTAAAGACCAATATTTCGTACAAATGATATACTAGTATACGAAATAAACCCGAAAAAACAAAAACAAATTGAACAGCGACTTATCGACACGCCCACACCAGTAACGCCCTGATACACGAGAATAACATGAGGCAAGGCTAAGACACGAAAATGATTTGTTTCTTAAATCCAGGTGAATGTAATTTCGCCGCATGTGTACATGTACATGTGCATATGTTTGAAAAAAAAAAGGTGAATAATTTCAAAATACAAAAGAATTACAACGTATTGAAATAGAGAATTTATAGAAAGTTCGTCAATATTCATTATCAGTTACATGATAAACATAGAATACTTTTTATACATTTCATGCTGAGCAATTTACATCATAGAGGCGGAGACCAGCCATGGCAACACCTGAAGGTGCGGAACAACCGTGGGCATTAAACTAAGATTTAGAATGTAGACAAAGTTTTACTGTATATGATATTCTACGTCTTCACGTGAAGTCAATGACCAGGATTGCCTCAGGTACATTATGTATATTAGAGAAATAATTTTTCATTTTTGATAATACATGAGGGTGTGAACGACGACAATTCACGCCGGTTCCACGTGAAAATTTAACACCGGGTCAATTTTCAACCCGGGTCAAAATCCTTCGTTACACTGACATGAATCTTCTCCGTTGATAACTTCGTGTATTTTTTTTTTAAACTCAATTATTTCTTATATTCATTTCTGTCGGAATTCGTAGCTCTTGAAATATGTGCACTACATTTATCAAGATTCATACACACAGCGCATTCATGAGGAAAATGGTATCCATATAATTTGTAAAGATGTCAAAGGCAAAAACATCGGAAAGGTAAATATTGTATTTGATTAGACCAAACCAAAACAAAAAACAACAACAAAAAAAACCCCAACCAAACAACCCAATCATAACGATCTCGGATTCATCCTGTGACGTCATATCCTCATTCCTGAATTCGAGCGTTGCAGCTGAAAGTAATACTGCTTTAAATATACACATACTAATTCCCCGTACATACATGTACAAATAACAGTTTATGACGAACCGGAAAACACAGCGATTACGGATTATTTTGTAACGCACGCAATATGTGCACTAGTAGCAGCAATACTAGTTAGATGCATGTATGTAATGAGTACATGCACATAGAATAGAGATATTGGAAATATCGAGGGTCCTTAATACATGTCATTGATATTCACGGAAAATCGAAAATCAAGAGAGAAAAAAATTACCTCGTAATCCAAAAAGTTTAATATCATGCGAGATTCTAGTCAGGTTATCAAGGGAAGTTTGCGTGTGTAAAATCTGCAATAAATTTCTTGGCGTCATAAGTGAATGCTCTAGGGAAGCCACTGAAGTCTAAAAAACAGAAAATCCCCATCGTGTTGTCGGAATTATGCTCCATTGTTTCGAGAAATTGAAAGATAAAAATATCGCCTCATCAGTCTTAACTTTCTCGGATAATGGTGGTTATGCTCCGTGAATTCCGTTATCGAGTGGTTTTCCTCTGTCTTCATTTCAGAAAATTATGAATGGAAATACACACATACATGTAACAGTGTAATAATGGAAATACATACATAAATGTAACAGTGTAATAATGGAAATACATACATACATGTAACAGTGTAATAATGGAAATACACACATACATGTAACAGTGTAATAATGGAAATACACACATACATGTAACAGTGTAATAATGGAAATACACACATACATGTAACAGTGTAATAATGGAAATACACACATACATGTAACAGTGTAATAATGGAAATACACACATACATGTAACAGTGTAATAATGGAAATACATACATACATGTAACAGTGTAATAATGGAAATACATACATACATGTAACAGTGTAATAATGGAAATACACACATACATGTAACAGTGTAATAATGGAAATACACACATACATGTAACAGTGTAATAATGGAAATACACACACAGTAGTGTAATACTACACTTGTCAAACTTTTATTTAACTATACCCAGCAGATTCGTTATCAATCAATCACATTGAATAATACATGTACATGTATAATGGTGAATTTCATAATTATGTAAAAGAATTATTCAAACTTTCTAAGATCCTTGATTGATGTACGTAATTTACTTAGATAATCAGGAGGTAGACCTGCAAATTTCCTTAAGCTTTATGTCATTGGCATGTTGTGCTAAAGGATACATGCGTATAGGACGCGGTCTTCTCCACTGGCCGATCAGCTGATGCATTTCAAATGTTTACCCCGATTGTAATTTACACACGACGCTATGGATAGTATACAAACAGGTAATATATATCACTTGTGTAATGGTCACTTTAGATTGAATCATAATATGTCTTAAAAATGCTAACATTTTATAATATGTCATAGCAAAGTTTAGAAATGTTTAACGTAGACTGTATCAAATTGTAAACATCGTAAAACAGTAATACTGTAATACAGTAGGTATTCCCATCACCCCACTACCCCCACCCCCCCACCCCACCCGGTTGTATATCCCATTTTAGCTCAAATGTTCTTAAAGATACAACAGCGAAAGGAGATAGAGAGGAATCCTTCGTTTTTGTTTGGTGTGGTTTTTTCTCTCTTCTACATCGTCCTTTTATCCTATCTTACTAAAGCAATTTATACCTCATTGCATACATGTATGTGTTGAGTTTTACGTGCTTCCCCTATATCAAACTTTTTTTTTAGTGCATATTAAAAATAAATTATCTAAAAATTCAAGGCAAGGAGAATCAATGAATGGACAGCGACAATCAGATTTGTCCATGTCAGTGAATCTCTCTCTCTCTCTCTCTCTCTCTCTCTCTCTCTCTCTCTCTCTCTCTACTGTATATCCTTTCTATATATAATCTAATAGAACATTGCTGTTTCTGAAACCACGAGCACGTTCCCTTCGGATAAGCTACATGGAAACACAGTCTTCCACCATGTTCAGTACAGATTTAAGACAAGTATCTGGACGTCTTCAGATTTTTAACAATCTTAAGATTATCTTAAATATGACAGTTTTGTGAATTAGCTATATAATATGATCTTATAATAAATATTTGGTCTGAAGACAGCTGATCTAGTCGTAAGATCGTTTTGTGAAACTGACCCTCGGTAGATATCCCATTGTTAGAGGTACGGAAATACGACATGTACGTAAACAGAATTTAGAGGTAATTTTCCGCTAAATGTCTTTTATTAGTGGTCAAAATGTATTTCCTTTTCTTATCGTTAGTGTACGACACTTTACATTTTCCACTCAATCAAAACTTTATATAGTAATAAACGACTTGTCTTTACTCTATTAATATTTTTTTAAATTTTATTTTACGAACGATTTATCATTTTGGTTATGATGGTGCATCATTGATGATGTAAATGTTTCATTGGCGAAGACAAATGCATTCATTAATACAACATGTATCATCATATTAGATTCTGTATCACTTGTGGGTGTTACTGTGTATTGTTATGGATCGCCTTGTCATATGAGGATGTAAATATTGCGTTACGTGATGACATTTGCATATTCATGTACATGTAAATATTTTGAATCTATGAACAATTTATGACTCTTGGTAAGAAACAATACAATATAATTTTGTTTAAAACGACAAAATCGTTAGATTGTCGCGTGATCGAGTTATCTAATATAATTATGCCTTATATGATATTATGCATGTGTCTAAATACTAGTATCGGTCATGTCGCCCATGTCATAAGCAAACAGGAAGTGTTGTTAGCGGAAAGAAAGCCCTGGTCATGTCACACTAATTCAACATTACATGTTGATTTCGTTTTATTTGTTTTGTTTTGATTTGTTTTATTTTCATTTTTTTTTTCTTGTGCATGCACCTTCATAAAATTATTCAACATGCAAGAAAGTTTTCGAAAAACAAAAAATAATTTACTGCGATCAATGTCTTTTCCGTTTCCAGGTAGATGTAAACTTTTTAACATTCTTGTTGTCCAGTAACCACAGACACTGTGTAAGCAGGGAGTATCAGCGACTTCCCTAGGTACAAGTCATATCAAGTGATGTTCATAATAATCCTAAATGTGTTGTATAGACAGGTTTTCACGCCGGCGCTGTCTAACGCTTTAGATGGGTCGCTTTATGCATGCAACGTTAGTGTAAAATAATACGTCAAAACCCACGATATATACACAGTTAAGACAACTACCTTCATAACAATATTATGAAACTTTTATGCATGGTCATTAGTGGTTATAAGAACCATGTCAATTAATTTAAATTAGATAGAAAAATATCGATTTCGCGAGTGCAGTTGATAATATTCTGTCTTTGGTCGACATTACTTCATATGAATAAGTCACAAAAACAGTATCCGATGCTTGTTACTGCCAAGCTGAATTCACACCCGAAAATATCAGCTGTCACAAATTGGTCGTTAAGTCCAATCCAATCCCTAGCTGTCAAAGTCCCAATGAAATTCTGGAATATACAGGCAAAGAGGTATTACATATTAATCTTTTTATTAAAGTCTGACAATCAATGTTCTAAAAATAAAACGTCTAGGATCTTGTCTGAATGATAAATTGACGCATGTGTCAATCATAAACAACGTAATACACAAAAATCTGCATCCTTGGCAGATATGGTTATAGGTTTGTAGTCACTGTGCAGCGCCCTCTATAAAAAAAATGGAATCACATGTACTCTCATTTGTTTGGCATTGTTATGAATGAATTAAGATCACATACATGTACGTTTTAATGGATGCAATATGCGTATACAAAAATATGCTAATCATTTCAAATTGACAAGCTTTCAAACAATTAACCAGAATAAAAGCAATGAAGGCGATATCGATAGAAATAATGCATTTCTGTAAATTAAAGAAGAACGGAGTTAGTAAATGACTTCCCTATAAACATATTTCTGTTTTTAGTTCTATCACACTCGTGGGGGCTCCATAATCACAACTTTGTCGCAGCAGTGTATGTGTAGGAAACTTGTAAACTGTAAAATTCGAGACCAGAGTTTAATTACATAATCTACAAATTTCCGCCATCATTGTGGTTGCTTATTTCCCTACTCTCTTACATGAAGCTTTGTGTTACATACATTTTGATTGGTTGTAGAAACTTCTGTCTCCGTCTTTGCGAATTCTGTTAACCGAGAACACAACTGCGACTGTTGATAATAGTTTCTATTAGATTTGGTACAATAGCACCCCTTGTTAGTAAAACTTAATAAGATGAGGTAAAAGTGATTTGAATACAAAATAATGATTGCATTTATACATGTAAATATAAATTATATGGAAAAGCAATCTTTAATTTTATACGTATTTGTTAAATCTTATTAAGAAAGTATCAATTTTATTAGGCCTATGTAGAATATTAGTAGCATACATGTACATGTATGATATATTACAATTTTGAATATTTTAAAATGTCTATAAGTATGAAAGATAGGGATTGTTTTTGTTGATTTTATTACAGTACGATGTTTGTATGCCTTTTCCCTAGTATATATCCCCTTCCGTAACATAAAGGCCACATGTAAACGTTCACGTGGAACATGTAAACATTAATATGGGAATACACCAAACCAATGCTTTCATATTGATTTATCAAACATAATTTTAAGATTATACTCGTATGTAAAACTTATACGGTACCAATTTTGATGCACCAGATGCGCATTTCGACAAATAATGTCTCTTCAGTGATGCTCAACCGAAATGTTTGAAATCCGAAATAACTATGAAATTTTAGAGCTAAATATAGCCAAAAACAGCGTGCCAAAAAAGTGGAGCCAAATTCGTCCAAAGATAAGATCTGTGCATGAGGGAGATAATCCTTAATTTTGAAATGAATTTCTAAATTGTATAACAGCAATTAAATATACATCCGTCTATTGAAATATGATCGATTTCTATTGGTTCCAATTCAGTCCTTTACCCGGTTCATCCCAGTCTGTCCAGAACCGCAATCGATTGAACTGTCATTTCACACACTTGAGACTGTTCACCCACGTACATGTAGTTACTTATCTAGAAGACCTTTTACGTGCTATTGATATAAATATAACTTTTGTTGGTCGAGAATTATTATCCTTGTTGTATTACAAACAATTTCAAATGAGTGTAGTTCATGTAACAAGCGATAATTTTACAGTCGACTATATCACTATCGTTTTAGATAAAAACACCGAATGAAATTGAAAATCCGAATTACATGTATAATGATCACATAAATTAATAGAAATGTTATTATATTTCTTTATATCATATCTGTACTACACAAAAAGGTAACACACGCTTTAACTTATGATTTGTCGCGCATTATGTAATCTTAGTATCAAATGTATGTGATGTGTAATTTTTTTCCGGAAATGTCAGATTTTATAATTTCACCATGAACACAGGGAAGGCGATTGGTGAAAGACCCTTTTTATTATTAATTGAAGTATTTCGTTTATCACATGCAAATATCATCCATCGGCTTGAATGTGCTCATATCATAATATTGACAAATGTCAGTAAAATTTCGAAGTTTTGGCTAAGAATTAGCGATACATGTAAATTCGGGAGCGTATCATTATACTATGTGACGATTTGGCGCCATTTTGTTTGTATATTTGAAGAGAGGTTGTTGCCCTCAAATGACTTCGATAGGTAAAAGTGTGTCATCTTCTACTTTATTTTTCTTGATTTTACCAGGCCAAATTCATATGCAAATTCAATTCCGGCTAAATCTGCCAAGACTGAAGATCGTGAAACATGTAGTCAGCGAAAATTGGGTACACGAGGTTCAAAACAATCAACAGGCTTGCATATCATTTCAAGAGATCGTGATAGGAAATGTTTAGAATAATCTGTTTACGAATGAGGGGTCTGTTGTGTCCTTCCATAGGTACATGTACATGTGATTTATATACAATGTCATTATATGTACTGAGTCTAATTCAGATTTAAAATGTACCCTGCTAGAAAACAAATATAAAAGTAGGATTTGTTTTTTATTAGATGGATTAGATCTACGCGTGAGTGATCGAGGGAATTCCACTTGTCAAGAATAGACCTTATTCTGTTTGAGCATTACTAATGCTTGGTGATTAAATGCTAACAACCTTTATATGTCTATAATTACTTATTTTTACTTTCTCTTCTATATATTCTATGCTGTTTCAAATTTCGATCAATTAATGTTAATTATACCGTTCTTTGTATGCTAATTAATGTTAATTAGACCGTTCTTTGCATGCTAATTAATGTTAATTAGACCGTTCTTTGTATGCTAATTAATGTTAATTAGACCGTTCTTTGAATGTTAATTAGACCGTTCTTTGTATTCTAATTACTGTTAATTAATGTTAATTAGACCGTTCTTTGCATACTAATTTTGATTATAGATTACGTTTTTGCCTGGTTGGTACATGTATATAGGAATCAAGCCGGGTGTCGCAGATCAATAGGGGATGCCTACTCTTCCTAGATCCCACCTACTGTGTGTCTATTTACTCTTCTCGTAACTTTATATTCATCTTATAATTGATGAGATTGATAACTGTTCGTTATCTTCACCTTTATAGGAGTTATGAGATTGATCACTGTTCGTTATCTCCACCTTTATAGGAGTTATGAGATTGATCACTGTTCGTTATCTTCACCTTTATAGGAGTTATGAGATTGATCACTGTTCGTTATCTTCACCTTTATAGGAGTTATGAGATTGATCACTGTTCGTTATATTCACCTTTACAGGAGTTATGAGATTGATTACTGTTCGTTATCTTCACCTTTATATGAGTTATGAGATTGATTACTGTTCGTTATCTTCACCTTTATAGGAGTTATGAAATTCATTACTGTTCGTTATCTTCACCTTTATAGGAGTTATGATATTGATTACCGTTCGTCATCTTCCCCTTTATAGGAGTTAAGAGATTGATTACTGTTCGTTATCTTCACTTTTTATCTCAACATTTAGATGTATCTATTAACAGCAAAATTTCGTTCATATATTGATTTGGGAATTTGAGACAGTCAATGACCCGTGACTGACTTTCAATGATCAGATCCATAAAATAGTTGAGAGTTCTGTCCTATCCAAATGAACACCTAGCAGTTATTTAGAACCATGGACAAACACGAGTCACGCGGTTGGTAAGGGATCGACATCGGCATACTAAGAGGTCAGACGGTCCAAGAGTACCAAAGACTAGGAAAGAAGCATATGTCTCAAAACCATAATTGAGAGAGGAACACGCAAACTCAATGACAGTTATGTGGATGTTGTGGATGACAAACAGCAAACGTTTTCGGTCTTACCAAGGGAAAAAGCAGGACTCCCAAGGAGTAGCCCAAACTCTGTAAATTACAACGACATTTCTACAAAGGCAAATATTCTGAACGGCCAATTCTAGTTTGTCTGCATACAAAAAAAATAAAAATACTGCGATCTGTATATCAGATAAAGGACTCAGGCTATACCAAGAAATGCTTATGATCGCAATAAATTCTGTTGGAGTACGAAATTTGCTCACGAACATTTACGCTCGTATAGTGACTTAACCAGACGAAATTCCATCTAGAATCCTGAATGATTTTACTGTCCATATATCGCCACTAAATCAAATGACCAGGATATTGCAAATATCTATAAACATTGGACCAATTCTTGAGGACTAATGATCCTCACAGATTGTTTCAATTTTCAAAGATCAACACAAAGACTCAAATTATCGCCCTGAAGTGTGTTACTTACTTCAGTGTCCTGTAAGATCCCGTTGACGAATCATGTCCCCTCGGTGGAATTCCCTATCCCAGACTGGTACTAATGAAGGATTATATTAGTTTCAAACCCATAGCCGAGAGAGAATCACGCAAACCCCATATGTTTGCTCCTCCTAGGCACATGATCCCACCTCTGGTATATCCAGGGGTCCGTGTTTGTTCAACTCTCTATTTTGTCTTCCATGTGGGAGTTGTGAGGTTGATCACTGATTGATATCTTCACCTTTCATCACTGTTATCTTCACCTTTTCATTTGACAAAGTTCCACACGAGCTTCTGCTGTAAAAGCTAGATACCGAGGAGTGAGGAGGATATGTTGCTGTTGATACACGGTTTCTTACATAAGAGAACACCAAAAATGCAACTAGTAGGACACCCACCCACCCACCACCGCAGATGTATATTCTGGCGTACCACAGGGACCTGGTCCTGAACCATTACTTTTCCCAGCATTCATCAATGCCATCCCAGAGTAGACAGGGTACCGATCAATTGCTGATGACTGTCTGCTGTCTAGACGCACCAGAAAGCTTGACGATCGCTGAGAACGGTAGCGGGACTAATAAGCATTAGAAAAATGGGAAAAGGATTTGCAAATGATTGCACTAATTGTAAATCTGGATGACAACACATTTACAATTAGAATGTCTCCCCTCATGAGTTGCAGTCTTTTATTTCTTTTCTTGGTCCACGTGCTGCTAGAACATTGAATCGTATCTGTATGACTGCACAAATATGACCCACATATTCTGACATGTATGGAATTTCTTCCCCCCTGGTCTACTTCTAAAGACGCCATCTAAATTAAGGTAAAAGATTTCCATTTTATGCACTGCAAAAAGTCAAGAGTTTAAGTCCCTGTTATGCATTAATTAAAACCTATGTAGTTATATACATCTATCGACATAAAGGCGCGATTTTCTAAAAATTAAAATAATAATAATAATAAAAAAAGAATAACGATATCTGAAAAAATTACAAGGTCGTGATATTATTTCAGCACATGTATATCTATGAAGAACCTATCGAAAAACCTAAATCTGCCCTATCCCATTTCAATTCTATTCGATATTCATGATAACAACACTCTGAGTTTGTTGAGAAGTGTCCAATTAATGAAACAGTGCAGAGATGTTTGATGAAAGAAAGGTTTGTAATGAAACTTTGAAGTGATTGTTAAATGGCTCATTAATTCTCAAAACAAGTGCGCGCATATTTAAAACGAAGCATTTTATCATAAAGTAAGTATTTGAATTAATACTTAGAAGATCGCTCGGACCTCAGCTTCCAACCTGAAAGCTCTGTTCTCAAAACTGAAACTCCGTTCGCGTGCTTCTACACGATGAGTAAATCAATTTCGCATTTAGAACACATATTCTAAAATCGTAATACTTACAGTCTGAAAGAAAATGATATGTAATTCTTTGTTTCTTTTCAATATTTCCATGTATGCTTAATGGGAAATTAATTTTTGAAGGATGACAAGGACCCTTGATTTTGTTTCAAACGTTTTACGACACCGAAAATGACCACGCGACTACAGTCAGTAGATGTGGACAGTATCCTCCACGACCTTGGGCCCTACGGACCTTACCAGGTGTGTCAGTACCTCTACTCGCTACTGATGATGATCCCAGTCACCTACCCCGTCCTTATATACGTATTTATAGGTAAGAACCTCCATTTTAGCTTTCTTGCAAGTATGACCTAGTTACGGTGATTATATTGTGATCCAATCGCCATCGTCGTATTTTCTCGTTAATGGACTTTGACAAAAGAAACCTATCGACGAATATTTGGGCCAAAGTGCTTGTTATTGAGCTACAGTGCATTAAACTTGAGATTTTGAACTTTTAATTTACTAATGATTAATTTCACGTAAACTCGATTTTTCTTTTGGTGTCAACATAGCATTAGCAAGGTGAAGATAACGAACAGTGATCAATATCATAGCTCCTATAAGCAATACAAAATAGATAGTTGGGCAAACACGGACCCCTGGACACACCAGAGGTGGGATCAGGTGCCTAGGAGGAGTAAGCATCCCCTGTTGACCGGTCACACCCGCCGTGAGCCCTATATTAGCAACATAAATCAATCATTATATCTAATAACTACATATTCATGTCTTCTTACAATATAGATGAGAGAAATTTCAATGGTAGTAAATTGGATATACAAAACAATTCATCATATGGAATTCGAGACCTCAAAAAAAATTCCATATTTTTAATTGTACATAAATCATGAAATCTTACCTTAGTATTAATATGGAAGTTTGAATAGTAGGGAATTTGGGATTATTGGCCAAAAGAGTTGAATTGGCATGCAAAACTTCGAGTTAATCAATAAAGCTGTTCTTAAGAATTGGCTATCTGAAGTTGAAAGTTTTATATCTATACTTTTCTTCTTTAACATGTATTGTTAGTTTTAGACATGTGTTTGCATATTTCACAACAAAAGTATCTCCGACATCATTTTTCAATAATGATTGTTTTAAACGATTTCATCATTCCAATATATAATTGCTGCAAATCAAACACTTATTTAATAAAATATACACAATGAATCACAAAATGTATATTGTTTTATAATGAAATGTGAAGAAAACGAATAGTGATCAATGAAAGGTGAAGATAATAATCAGTGATCAATCTCATAGCTCCTATAAGCAATACAAAATTGATAATTGGACAAACATGGACCCAAGGACACACCCACTTATAATAAACAGATCACACTCCCCCAAAAAACATGACATACCACACAAAATTACAGATTATCATTTAAACTGCCACTGTCAATATTTGAATGAGCCTTCTTCCCAATACTGATAACGAGTACTATGGGTATCACAGAACCCAGAAACTATTTGAATTTCTGATGGATTACAATGACTGAAAGGTGGAGATAACGAACAGTGATCAATCTCGTAGTGAGTCTCCTGATATATGTATACCAATGTCTATTGCAGGATATCCCCCGAACTTCCAGTGTCAGAATTTTACCGAGCCGTCCTCGAATCATTCCATCATAACAAATACTACGATAATCACAGAACCTCAGAGCTGTGACGTCATGTTTAGATCTACTTCACTATTGAATGAATCTGAGTCTAAAACTGTCCCCTGTCCACATAGTTATGTGTATGAAGGCCCGGAAACAGTTGTCACCGAGGTAATATTTCCTACATGTTAATATTAATTAGTACATTCAAAATTTAGCGATACAATCCTACATTGACATACATTGTTGTACAATTAGTTGTTGAGTCAAATGCATTTCCTCTTAAAAGAGATTGTGAATTTAACGCTTTATGAATAAAATCATCGCTTGAACAGATGTAATGAAAATGTTGCAAATCAATAAACCATCGCTGATTCTACATTTGAACGTGCTGTTGTAGTGGGACCTGGTTTGTGACCGAGAATCTTTGGGTCAGATGTCCACTGCCATGGTAATGGTGGGTCAAATGTTGGGAGCCGTAGCGTTCTCTGTAATGGTGGACAAATACGGTAGACATGGAGTCACGTGTGTCTGCTTCATAGCAATGACTGCCTGTTCTATAGGACTTTCCTTCACCACTCATTTTGTGTTGTTTGTAATTATTCGATTGATGATTGGTGCATTTCAACAGGTAAATTTGATTGCAGTAGTTATTGTGGGTTTTGTGAATTGTAGATGGTGGAAACTCTATGTGTATTTACAAAACCGATTTGAATTTTGTTTTTTCAGGGAATCCAAATGGCGCAAGGTTCTCTTGTTATTGAAATGTTTCCAACAGAATTCAGAGCCACGTGCACTTTGATAGGTGCACTAATGTGGTCTTTCAGTGTAGCTACCCTCTCCCTGTTTGCGTGGCTCCTACAAAACCACTCCTGGAGGTACTTACAGCTATTAGCGGGTCTTGTAGGAATACATTGTCTTGGTACACACTGGTGAGTGTCTTTCTACTTAATTTCAGGTTCAAAACTAGGTTTAAGAAAAATGAAATCCTTAAACATGCCAAGGTCGTACATTTTATATTCAACTGATATGCTAGAGTTTATTCTGCGTATTGTCAGTTTTTAAACCGGAACAGGCTACTGACAATCAAGTTGATGGTGCTGGGGTCTCAACAATCTCGTTTAAAGCCAGCATTTTGCAAATTCTATGATTGTTATGACGATCTAGTTTGCCAATACAACCTATCATTGGGTCAAATGCTGTCTGACGTGTTTCATGTCGATTGTTAGGCCGTTCTTGGCACACTGATTTTGACTACGGATTCCTCCATTTACCTGATCAAGATATAGGGCTCACGGTGGGCGTGATCGGTCGACAGGGGATGCTTACTCCTCCTAGACACCTGATCCTACCTCTGATATATCCAGGGGTCTGTGTTTGCCCAACTTTGTATTTTGTATTGCTTATAGGAGTTCTGAGATTGATCACTGTTCGCTATCTTCACTTTTCGTATTAGCAATAGCGACCTCGATATACCAAGATATTGACCAGAGAAGTTCTTTTCTTTTTGCTGAACACCAAATGTCTGATGAATATTACTAAGTTAACCTCTGGTCTTGTCCTATATCTCAAATAACTATGATATCGTCCTCAAAATTAAGCACAGATATTTTCGTCAAGATTCGTGTAGGAGAGATAGAAACTGACAGACAAAGCTATTATGCCCACAACCTCTCGTTGTTTTGAGGAACAAATGCCCCCATTGATCGTCCTGTGATTAATACAATGGAATGTCTTATCATTCAGGATACAGCATGAATCTTTACGGTGGTTGGTGGCAAATGGAAAAAAGAACGAGATAAAAGTATGGATACACAGAGCAGCGAAATGGAATAAAAAGGATCCCGAAAAAATACTCAGCCGCTTTTATTTACCTGACAGTGAAGAACTAGTCGTAAGGTCGGAACAGACGCCAAATTGTTCCCATGATCCCGGTAAAGAGAAATACAATATTTTGGATATTGTACGAAGAAAAAGGATTTTATTCATTTCTCTCATCATTTGGACAGCTTGGTAAACAATTTTGATATCCTTAAGAGCATGTACCACATGTACTTTGAACTTAGATATTTAATTAAACATAGATATTAACGACAAATTAACAACTCAACTTTATGATAAACGAGATTATTTCAGCTTCTCCATCGCCAACTACCCATATTTATGCAGAAATGTCCCAATATCACCTGCATATGGTTTGGGAGTTATGAGATTGATAACATTTTCCTGTTTTACCATAGAATCATATGTTTATGATGCACATTATGTATTTTACAATAACTTTCATAGGTTCACAGTCAGTCTATCTTACTACGGCTTGTACCTGATGTCTAGCAGTCTGTCAGGAGACATATATCTAAATTTCTTCTTGATTGCTCTGGCAGAATCTCCAAGTCAGTTCATCGCCTGGTATCTATTCAGAAAGTAAGTTAAAATTTGAAAGTAGCGAATGATAGAAATTCTTTATCAATTTCCTCTTTTATCTTGACAAAATGAAAGTTAATGTGAGGAGGAGGTATGCATATCATTACTGAAACTCATAGCCGAGTGAAGAATCACATTATGTTATGTAAAAGCTTCTCCTGAGCTTGATAAATTATTATAATCATAGTCCACTGTTCATGTGTGATGTCTATACTTATAGTTTTAAAAATGACCAATGTTTACGTTATAGATGATCACGAATATAAATATTCTCCTGATTAGTTTTCTTAAATATCTGTTAGCCATATCTAATGAAGTATTGAATGATTTTATAGAAATACTAGTATAACTAGGAATATAATGAATATGTCTTATTATTCAGGATAGGTAGAAGATTTACAACCATTGGCTTCTTCACGATTTCTGGAGTATCGCTTATTGCCTCCGCCCTCATCCTGAAATTTGCTGGTATATTTAGTTCAGCTAATCTTCCTGACTTTACCAAAGCTTTTTTTTTTAAATCATGGAATCGGATATTTATACCAAATCCACTAAAATTGAAGAACAAATGCCATGAATATTAACGATTTCATAATACCTACAATAACAGAAGCGAATTGGTCATTAAAGTGCATGTCTAAACGCTGTTTTCAAAAGCAAGTTTTTTTTTAAACCGAGTAATGATGATTTAATCATATAAAAGTATTCAAACCAAGTGATGTGGAAATTGAAGTCTTTCATTTAAAGCTTTTCTATCATTTTATTTGAAGGATTCATTTTTACGTGCAAAATTAAATCATCTTTTTATTCTTTATGAACCTAACAACCCAATGCCCATTGTCTTACAGCCAATGCAGACACACTGTCGCTGATTTTTAACCTCTTCGGAATGTTTAGTGTTGCCGGTGCATTCTCGTGCCTGGTTCTTTTCACACCAGAGTTATATCCAACCAATCTTAGGTAAATCGATTGTGTGTCCGTCAGAAACCCTTACTTTGATTTTATTTCATGAATATCTATTCATCCGTATTTTCCTCTGTTGTCTGTAGAAGTACAGGGCTTGGTCTTGCATCAACAGCCGCCAGGATTGGATCTATTTTGTCACCATTTGCATCTTCCTTTGTGAGTAATATATGTTTGTGTCCGTCTTTCTACGTGATATATCCGGTATATTGAAAATAACATCATTTGCATCCCTGTTTGTGAATGTATTTGCAATAACGGAAATGATCCATTTATGCCTTCCTTTGATCCTAAATATATCTACTCTATCGACATATATAGTGTTGTCTATGTTCTTCTGTGTAAATAAAATATCCGGTGTATCGAAATTGAAATTTGTTGTGTCCTCTTTTGCAAGTAAATATATCCGGTATTAGCAAAATCATCATTTTGGGTCCTTCTTTGTAAGCAATACATCCGGTATACCGGAAATGAAAACACATGTGTCCCACTTTCTAAGTAATATAACCACTATTATATTATAATTATAATTAAAGAACTTTTAGTAATTTCGAAATCGCAAAACATTTCTAAAATCAATGACAGTAAAAGGTATGACTTTTCAACACTTTACAAAATCATTCCTCACGATAAATTAAAGACTATACTTTTTGACATCATAGACATTTGCTTCTACAACAAATATGGAAAAAATATATTCGTATCTAGTGATCAGTCATCCAAACAATTACTTTGTCAAACATCACCCTGATTCCACGCACACGTACTCTGAAGTTGAAATAAAATATATGCTAGAGTTCCTTAATGAAAATATCTTCGTAGTCTTTGGTGATGAGGTCTTCCAATAGCCTGTTGGATACCCCATGGGTAGAAATTGTGCTCCTTTGTTAATTTACCTGTTTTTATATTCGTATGAAGCAGAGATTATTCAAAAACTACATGAAAAGAAACAAAAACTCTGGCTTGTATTTGCTTCAAGTTAACATTTAGATATATCGAAGACGTTTTATGTATTAACAATAAACATGTTCGTTCATATATCGATTCGATAACTCCTTTTGAACTCGAAATAAAAGACACCACAGAGTCATCCGCATCTTCTTCGTTCTTAGACATTTCATTGGAAATAAATATTTACGGCAAACTAACAATTCAACTTTATCACAAACTGGGTGATTTCAGCTTCTCCATCGTCAACTTTCCATATTTATATAGCAATATTCCATCATTACCTCCATATCTCACCACTGATCGATACGCAAGAGCAAGTTCTGCGTATGATCAGTTTTTAAATCGAGACAGGGTGCTGACAAATAAGTTCATGTTACAGGGGTTTCAACAATCTTGTTGAAATTCAACATTTCACAAATTCTATGTAATAATGATCTAGATTTCCAGTACAACCTATCTTTGGGTCAAATGCTGTCTGTCATGTTTCATACTGATTGTTAGGCCGTTCTTGAATTTGACTACGGATAACTCCGTTTACCTGATCAAGATATAGGGCTCACGGCGGGTGTGACCGGTCAACAGGGGATGCTTACTCCTCCTAGGCACTTGATCCCACCTCTGGTATATCCAGGGGTCCGCGTTTGCCCAACTCTCTATTTTGTATTGCTTATAGGAGTTATGAGACTGATCACTGTTCCTTATCTTTACTTTCCATATGTGACATCTTTTGATCGAAAGAGTATCATTTGTATATGATATGGTTAAGTTTAAGATGTAACTGTAAACAGCTGCGGACAGAATGAGAACGAGAAGCTTTCGAAGATGCTTGTAGTTACAGATCACTTAGGACAGGGTACGAACAGGGAAGAGGGTAATGACTAGGGGCAACCTTGGCTACTTCTCAAGGTTATTAGAGTTTGACGCATTGAAATGATTTTCTTATTTATATCTTTTATTCCAAGAAATATTAAGGCAATTACATATAAAACAAAGAATGGCCATGCACTACCTACAAACCAAAACTCACCTCTTCGTGGGTTATGCTTAGGATATGCAGCTTTGGATGAATATGCCTCATATAATTTTCAACACAAGAATTATTTTAAGTAATCTGTTAAGAAAATGAATTGTCATTAACTTGTAATGATTGATTGATTGAATATTGTTTGATGTCCCTCTCGAGGAATGTTTCACTCGTATGGAGACGACATCATTAACGAGGAAGAGCTTCAAAATTTAGGCCTATACTCGGCGTTTTCAGCCTTTGAGCAGGGAGGGATCATGCCACAGCTGCTATGGTTTGGGGCCTCGGGTTTTTGCGGTTTCATATTCGTATCATTTTCGGATCTTATGAATTTGATTGAAAACGTAAACAGTATTTTAAAAGAAGATCTCCAGTCACGAATTCCAATCATAGTTGATCAAGTCTTTCTGGAAAGCGGGAAAATGAGCATATTGGAAAGGTCCTTCACGTTGAGTGAAAGACACAACTGTTACAACGCACTTCGTAAAATTATTTTTCAAAGTGCGTTGATATCGACTATATTAACGCATTTTGCAAAAACAAATTTTGCACAACTCAGTCGATTTTCTTAAATCTTTCAAATGTGATAGATAATTATTTGAACCTTAGTATTTGCTGATGACATCACTTCCAGTTATGAGATTGGGGAGTTTTGTGGATTTGGGTAATTATAAGGGCCTAGATCTGCAAGAGCCCTATAATGATTAGAATATCCGTACCCCGACCCTCCTCCGATTTTATTTGTCTTGAACAATAGTCCATTCCCTTGACAAAGTCTGGAAAAAGTTGTACCCATAGATTGCCCATTGGTAGAAGGTGTGCAGTCACCTTGACCCAATTTCCTAAATCAAAAGTCACTGTAGATAAACCTATCTGTGTATGATCTTTGTTTTGAGCATATTTTCTTTACCCATGGCCAAGTTGGGCTGAAACTTCGTTCATTTATAATGTCCATGCGTGGATGATGTGCAGTGACCATGAACCAATTTTCTAAATCAAGGGTCAAGAGTGAACTATCTTCTCTATGTAAGATCCTTGTCTGGAGCATATTTCGCTCCCCTTGGCTCTACCAAGCTCAAACTTAACCCATAAATATTTGCTGAGTACAGAATGGTCATCACCGAAAATGATATTTTAGAACTACCTTGCATGTATTTTGCCAAAAGTGGGTTCCTTTGAGATGGGCACCATTTCGTATATGACCCCTGACGAGACTCTTCATATGCTAGTGTAGCGAGTATGCGAGTGGATCAAAAATAAAATTTTGATTAAGTTGGGGGGTGGGGATCGTCTACATGCAATGAATTTGAATGATTTATGGTTAAAAAATCAGAAAGATTGGCATACATCTTTGGTTTTCCTTTCCCCGTTTTCGACAATTCCTCTATTTGAGTTATAGACTACTGTTCGGTATCTTCATCTTAATTATTCCCTTTACTAATTAAAATAAAACAATCTAAAATTTTTATTTTTCATATAAAAGTCTTTTTTCGGATTAAAATTTAAGAAAACAAAACTCTAAACACTATCTTGAAATAGTTCGACCGTCTTCTTCAAATAAACAGGATCGAAGAAGACCGGTAACAGAGTCGAAATATTTCAAGAAAATGTTTAGAGTTTATATATATAATGTTCATGTACACTCGCAACGCACTTAGTCCCAAATTTAAGCACTTTGAAAAAAAGTTCAAAGTGTGTACTTTTGTCTAAGTGCGTTTCCACACACCATGAAGACCTCATGAAGTACGAGGTTTTGACGAGATTTTGACAAAGATTTGACCCTTTTCACGGTGGACAGTTCTCGTCTATAGAACTCTCGTTGACTTTTTGTTTAACATTTACATGCATTGCATCTGTAATCATTTTTATGCAAGTTTCAATGTGGCAGAGATCGCAATGTGATATATACGCTCGGAGCTCCCTTAATCAATTTATCAAATTATGGTGATTCTGGGCCACGACCTTTACAACTGATGTATGAAAGGTGAAGATAACGAATAGTGATCAATCGAATAACTTTTATAAGCAATACAGAATAGAGAAGTGGGCAAACACAGAGGTAGGATCAGGTGACTTGGATGAGCAGGCATCCCCTGTCGACCGATCACACCCGCCGTGAACTCTATATCTTGATCAGGTAAACGGAATTATCTGACGTCAACATCAATGTGCCAAGAACGGCCTAATAATCAGTATCAAACAAGTCACACAACATTTGACCCAATGATAGATTGTATTGGCAAACTAGATTGTTATAACGACCATTTGCGAAATGCTGACTTAAAAAAAAAACCTGGACCATATTGCTTTGTTTTTCCAGGCAATCTATGTGCCATGGGGACCAGGAGTTACGTTTGGAGCGCTGTGCTTGTCGATCACATTTTTATTCCTATGTCTGCCAGAAACAAAAGACATAGAACTACCTACCACTGTGGAAGATCTAGACAAGTCGTCCAAGAATTTGTCGTCCGTTACCTAGAACATACTTTGCACATCAATTCATGAATCATGGCTTAAGTAAATTACGTTCTCTATCTATCAGTATTTTGATAACGTAAAAAATATAATACCTGTTAGTTCTTTAGTCATTTGTTGATAAGATAAATAAAATATAAAAGCATTAGCAAATAAGAAAACAGGCCTCTGCTTTGATGTACATGTATTCTTCCTCTATGAATTATAAGGACGATTTCATGGACTTCTTGATATATGTTTAATATGAACATTATTCCGGGACGTTTTCAATGATTTATTTTGTAAATGATAAATTCATAAGTTGGAATTAAAAATTGAATTATTTTGTGTGAAATTCGTATTTCCAAATATATCCTTTGTAATTGAATATAATTTGAATCCGTGTCACCTGTTACTTTGGGATGTTTACCGGATTTGCTGTATTGGGATGTTTACCGGATTCGCTGTATTGGGATGTTTACCGGATTTGCTGTATTGGGATGTTTACCGGATTCGCTGTATTGGGATGTTTACCGGATTTGCTGTATTGGGATGTTTACCGGATTCGCTGTATTGGGATGTTTACCGGATTCGCTGTATTGGGATGTTTACCGGATTCGCTGTATTGGGATGTTTACCAGATTTGCTGTATTGGGATGTTTACCGGATTTGCTGTATTGGGATGTTTACCGGATTCGCTGTATTGGGATGTTTACCGGATTTGCTGTATTGGGATGTTTACCGGATTCGCTGTATTGGGATGTTTACCGGATTTGCTGTATTGGGATGTTTACCGGATTCGCTGTATTGGGATGTTTACCGGATTTGCTGTATTGGGATGTTTACCGGATTCGCTGTATTGGGATGTTTACCGGATTTGCTGTATTGGGATGTTTACCGGATTCGCTGTATTGGGATGTTTACCGGATTTGCTGTATTGGGATGTTTACCGGATTCGCTGTATTGGGATGTTTACCGGATTTGCTGTATTGGGATGTTTACCGGATTCGCTGTATTGGGATGTTTACCGGATTTGCTGTATTGGGATGTTTACCGGATTTGCTGTATTGGGATGTTTACCGGATTTGCTGTATTGGGATGTTTACCGGATTCGCTGTATTGGGATGTTTACCAGATTTGCTGTATTGGGATGTTTACCGGATTTGCTGTATTGGGATGTTTACCGGATTCGCTGTATTGGGATGTTTACCGGATTTGCTGTATTGGGATGTTTACCGGATTCGCTGTACTGGAGCACAATTGGGTGCATTCAAAGATTGGTTACAACAATATTCAGCTTTTTCATACCTAACTATGATATCGTATATTTTTACAGGCATATCACACAGTGATTTAATAATTACTGTGGAATACATGTAATATTAATTCGTTGGGGTCAATGTTCGTGGGTAAGCAAAATTTTACTGGTTCGTAGGGACGTAAGTTCGTGTGTTAGCGATATGATGTCATTAGGAGAGATAACTCTACTTTTGAAAAAAATGTTCGAGGACACGTAAATTCGTGGGTAAGAGTGACCCACGAAATCCACGAACAGCAATCCCCCACGAACAATGGTGATTCCAGAGTATTCTGAATGTATATGTTGAAGTGTTCACTCTACTGTTTGGTGGCTGATGGTGTGAAGCTAGTGATGTAAGCATTCGTGAAATGCTGAATTCAAAATTATTTATATTCTTTTTCAATTTATAGGTGGTATACACGGAGTCAGTAAATCTTATGAATTGTAATAGAATTCATCATATAACTGACTGATTATTTGATTTTTAAGCCAGACATTATTCTTCGGGGCTACAATTTGAACATATATTGGTTTAGATTCCATTTTAGTGTATTTATCTCAGAAAAGATCGATGTATTCAAAACTCAAATTAATGACCTGCTTGTTCTTTAATTTCATGTAGGTGAAAATCCTAAATGTGTATGATTTTTGAAAACTTAAAACTTAAAATCCCCGGTGTCCAACTTCTGTATATTGGATGAAAACACTTTTCTTAGTAAATATACCATTAATTACCTTTAATATGATAGATATAGGATATCCCATGGTCTGTGACTGGATACGATTATTACCCAACGAGTTGTGTTTTCTATTCCCCTTGACAAGGTTCGTGGATAGAAAACACACTAGTTGAATAATAATCATATCCAACCATAAACCATGGGGGATTCTTCTTATCACATATTGCATGTAGATTTGGTAGTTAAACGAGAAACGTGTAAGCAAACCCAAACTACAGATCAATTTGTTCTAAAATTGCTTTTGTGTTGTACGATACTAACATGAAATTGATAGAAAATTAGAAAAATGCAAAAAAATCGATGAGAAAAAAAAAATCATAAATTCAGGTGGTTTCCTTAAAAAAAACCAAAAAACATACAGTCCACGAGTCGAGCAAATTCACATTTAAATACATCTTTTATCATTACACAATATTATATCAATTTCATTTTGTTCGAAAATGAGCAGAGTTTTTCCTAAGCAATAATCGGGATGAAATTTAACAGTTATCAAGGTCTTTAAAAAAGGCAGGGAAAAATCTTATACATGACGTAATGATGCTATCAAATAAGCAATAACTTTGACGTGGTTGATATAGTATGCTTGGCATACATGTAGCATATTTAAAACACACATCAACATAATTCAAGACACATTTAAAACAGAGACACTTTTTGGACCTTTTTTGTACAAATCATACATTGTTCTTAAATCCTTAATCTACAAGTTCCATGTGAGTTGATATCAGATTGAAACGAATATATTCATTACGGCGAGTACTTTTGACCAACTACTACAAAAGCGTTAGTACTTCCTGAAAAATATACCGATGTGAAGCCTCACCATTTATACCCTCATGCGATTTTAAAACAAATTTATTTCTTATAGTTACATTTTACTTTCAGTTCATTCAGAATCCCCAGTTGTTTATATAGGAGTTATGAGATTGATCACTGTTAGTTATCTTCACCTTTATAGGAGTTATGAGATTGATCACTGTTCGTTATCTTCACCTTTATAGGAGTTATGAGATTGACCACTGTTCGTTATCTTCACCTATATAGGAGTTATGAGATTGACCACTGTTCGTTATCTTTACCTTTATAGGAGTTATGAAATTGATCACTGTTCGTTATCTTTACCTTTATAGGAGTTATGAGATTGATCACTGTTCGTTATCTTCACCTTTATAGGAGATACGACATTGATCACTGTTCGTTATCTTCACCTTTATAGGAGTTATGAGATTGATCACTGTTCGTTATCTTCATCTTTATAGGAGTTATGAGATTGATCACTGTTCGTTATCTTCACCTTTATATGAGTTATGAGATTGATCACTGTTCGTTATCTTCACCTTTCATGTACGTAGTTCACAACTACATCGCAGTTGTGAATAATTATTATCGTTCTAATTGGAAAAATATATCCAAGGCGAACATATTAGATGTTTCCTTACTTTTCAAATCAAGACGGGCTTCTGACAAACAAATTGATGGTACAGGGGTTTCAAGCGTCTCCTTTAAAATCAGCATTTCGCAAATCACATGGTACAGTGTAGTTATAACGATCTAGTTTGGGTAGAGATTGGCCGATTGTTAGGCCGTTCTTGGTACACTGATTTTGACTACCGATTATCCCGTTTACCTGATCAAGATATAGGGTTTCGGCGAGTGTGACAGGGGATGCTTACTCCTCCTAGGCACCTGATCCCACCTCTAATATATGGAGGATTCCATGTTTGTCCAACCCTCTATTTTGTATTCCTTTTAGGATTGATTATATCAATTACTGTTCGATATCTTCACCATTTCATTTTTTTACAATGTCAATCAATCTTGCAAAAATGACAGAGTTTGCTAAATTGTTTCTAGCATTTCCTAATAGAAATACACCGTTGTGTCACGCCAATTTCCAAAACGACAATAAACATTAATTCCAAATACAAAAGTATAACAGAGAATAGGTATCTAAGATATATGCATACAATATTCGCATAGCCAATGAAATGTAAAGTAAGCGATGAAAAGCAATTTAAGTTCGGTGATATGAACATTTTAAAGATTTCTAATGTTACATATGTAGGTTAAAATTAATAATACTGATGATTTATTATACAAATGTGATCCTTTAATGATTTTCTATGGATATACAGAACACCTCGTCGACCTAAATTAAAAGGGCTAATAATTGATTTCATGAATATAGCATGGAAAACTTTAAAAACAAGAATAATGGTAAGAAAATCAAAACAGTGGATTTGAGAACATCCATTGCAGTTGTAACGTTTCTGATACAGTTGTATGGAATAGAATTGCTGAGATTGATCACTCTTTGTTGTCCTCAACATTTTAATGTGAAATATGTACACAATGCTATTGTCCTTTACAAATCCGGTTTTTCGTCATATCTATATCGCATTACACCTTCATCACTTTTGATCTGAATAGTGCGTTTATTGACCGATATTATATGTCTCTCCACCAATTCAAACAAAGAGAAATGTGATGGACTACACATTGTCTCTCTGGACTTTATTCAAACATCAGTGATCATTTTAGGGATTAGACATTGAATCATTCTTTCTCTTATTCTTGTGACTCCCTGATGATGAGAGCATCAATTTGTCTCCATGAGATGAGTCTTTATAGGTATTAGTGGAAGTGCTGTGTTTCCCAGCGAGATGAGTCTTTGTGTGTCTCTAATATATCTTCTTGTCCTTCTTCCATTCTACAATGGTCAGAACATCGTAAATGTGGACACGGAAACTGCTTTACAAAATATAATTTTCGAGAGATATAATCGTTATCGTAAACCGGTAGTGAATATAACCAACAATGTTCCGTTTGGAATGGTAGTTTCTTTGCTCAGTATTGAAAAGGTGGACGAGAAATCGCAGACACTTTCATCTGTTATTTGGGTAACCTATAATTGGAGAGATGAGTATCTCCGGTGGAATACATCAGAATATGGGACTGAATATCTCCGGGTTCCAGCCGAAAAGGTATGGGTTCCGTCTATTTGTGGCGTTAACGAGCTTTCTGGTAAGATGTGTATGACTTATGAATCTGTGAAAGAACACGAAGCTTTCATTCGTTACACAGGACATGTCTCCTTGCATACCACAGTTAAAAGTACCATTCAGTGCAAAATTAATCTACAGAAATATCCCTTCGACGAGCAGACTTGTACTTTTGAATTTATGTCATTGATATCAGCGATGCATCAGTTAGAAATGAATGAGAAGTTTTCCTTCATTGAAGCATCACACGCAGTATACAATGGCGAATGGAGTCTGGTGTCTACAGGGAAGAACGTTAGAAGCATGAAAGATAGAAATAATCAGTCTGTAGATTATTTTCTGGAATTCACAATGAATATACGTAGACGTTCTATTACGGGGATTCTCACGGTAATGTTTCCCATCATCATTCTGTCTATCATGAACATTTTCTGTTTCGTGCTCCCTATTGCAGCGGGTGAAAAAGTTGGGATGTCCATGGCTATTTTTCTAACCTTTGCGGTGTACGCTAACTTGTTGAGTGAAAATATGCCGACATCCGCCGAAAACCTTTCATGGTTCAGTATCTACGTTACAACACAGGTCATTCTCAGCGCCATTACGGTTGTATTGCAATCTATTCTACTTCGTGTTTACCACCAGGATTCACAACCTGATCAGTATGAGAGAGAAGTTGATATGAATGGACATCATCTGAAGACTATCATGGAAGAAGTAGGGAAATGTAATCCAGTTGTCGGGTCAGACGAGCCCACTATAATTAAAACACGCAGCAATAAAGATATTGCCTTGAGAATGGAGAACGTATTTATGGTATGCATTATTTGCATGAATATTGTGTCAATTTGTCTTCTGTTTGCAAACATTATGTGAGAAAAGCAATGGGAAAATGACATATTTGAACTGCTTGTTTATTAAAAGACATGGTTAACAGTTTAATCTATGAGTGGGTTGGCTATACCTACATACGCATTTATATAGAAAAACAAATTGTAACTAAATATTAAATAGAATCGATCATTGAATATTTTTCTCTTCAAATCATATGCATGAATATCCTTAGTACATGTGACATGAAATATAGTTCTACAACACATAGAAATACATACAAAATGAACAGTGCATGAAGTGGACAATGTGTTATAGAATTATGTGCATTGTAATACAACTGTTTTATTACACCAGATATAGAGTTTGTTTGGATATCTTTTTTTTACTCATAATGAGCTTTTAAAAGGAAATCTTCTGTTACAAAATTCCGATGTATACCTTTATACATGTACATGTAGCGAAGGATGAGTGCTGGTGCATGTGCAAAAAAAGGTAGTTTTGATTAATAAATATTAACCACCCCAACTCCTCCTGAATTATCATTTTAGTATTTTTAAGTTTGGGCAAATGCACAATTTATTATAATTGTTTTGTCTCAATTGACAAGAATTTTTGACAAGTCAAACTTTTTCATTAAGTCCCCCCCCCCCCCCCCCAGATATTGCTCTATTTATTTTGTACGTACATTAATTCTGGGAATATTTCCTCAGGTCGATATAAATGTATTATACATGTATTCGGAATAAAATTCCCTTAGAAATTACGATGTAATTGCAATGAAAACATCAATACATCTAATTTCTCAAACGAACTACCAAGTGGTGGTAAGTTGTCTTGCTCTATTTCAAGATAGCAATGTCAAACGTGATATTATACTGATTTTCTGGAAAAGAGCTGAAAATGAAAAATGGGGTTCAATTGTAACGAAGTAGCCATACACCATTGCTTATTTGTAAAACTCGCAGACCGAACCTGCAAAACACCTTTATTGTATCTGCATGTCAATGGTGTCCCGATGTGTCCATTGTATTATGCCATACCTTAAAACGCTGTATTTGTCATGAATTATTGTGGATGGCATGATTCCAATATTGTCTATATATTTTGATTGGTTCATGTTCCATTGTTCTATTGGAATTAAAACCTTTTAAGATATGAGGAATTTCATGATGGTAAACAACTAAGGTAAAGGAGCACTGTCTTCGTGTGATTTCTCCATCGCCAAAATAAGACAGCAATTGTATTTTATTACTTTCTAATTAAATCGAATTCAACTAAATTTCTCAAAGGAAAAAAAAACCTCATTAAGGTATTGACCAACCTGGAAAATTAGTGTATTGATTGATTGTATGTTAACGTCCCTCTCGAGAATCTTTCATTCATATGGAGACGTCGCCATTGCCGGTGGATTGCTACAAAATTAAGGCCTATGCTCGCCGCTTATGGCCATTTATCGTGCCACTTATCATGCCGTTTATGGCCTTTATCGTGCCACACCTGCTGTGACACGTGACCTCGGTTTTTTTTTTTTTGCGGTCTCCTCCGAAGGACCACCCCCATTCAATCGCCTCTTACGATAAGCAAGGGGTACTAGGGACCTATTCTAACACGGATTCCCATGAGAAGACTTTGAAAATGACTTTTCACCTGAGATTAAAATGGCTAATCGTAATCTACGTAACGTTAACAGTATCTTAATAATAAATGATAATGGCTCCTACGATTCAACACCGATTTCCAAGAGAAAACAATTTAGTCCACTTCAGATGATAAAGACGCTTTTCTTTCCCTGACGACCGAGTTCTGAAGCTACGGATGTGATCTATAATTTCTAAATCGTTATAGGAAATTCGGGTAATTTTGTTACATTTCTTTATGTACAAAAATTGCACAAATGCCCGGTTTGGTTAGTGTCTAGTCTGCTTCTTTCAAGATTTGGGAAAATTTACCGACTGCATAAAAAGTGAAGATAACGAACGAATAAATCAATAAATTCCACGAATAATGCAAAATTAAGATTTGAACAAACACGGTCCATTGGATAGCAAAATATGTAGAATCAGATGCCTATCTGGGAGGAATAAACATTCCGTGTTGACCAGTTACACCCACCGTGAACCCTATATCTTGTTCAGGTGAATAGAGTAATATGTAGTCTAAATCAGTAAATCAGCCCGTGTTTACCTTATTCTTTATTCTGTATTGCTTAAAGGGGTTATGAGATTGATCACTGTTCGTTATCTTCACCTTCATAGGAGCTAAGGGATTGATCACTGTTCGTTATCTTCACCTTTATAGGAGTTATGAGATTGATCATTGTTCTTTATCTTCACCTTTATAGGAGTTATGAGATGATCACTGTTCGTTATCTTCACCTTTATAGGAGTTATGAAATTCATCACTGTTCGTTATCTTCTCCTTTATAGGAGTTATGAAATTGATCACTGTTCGTTATCCTCACCTTTATAGGAGTTATGAGATTGATCACTGTTTGTTATCTTCCCCTTTATAGGAGATATGAGATTGATCACTGTTCGTTATCTTCGCCTTAATGGGAGTTATGGGATGATCACTGTTCGTTATCTTCTCCTTTATAGGAGTTATGAGATTCATCACTGTTCGTTATCTTCCCCTTTATATGAGTTATGAGATTGATCACTGTTTATTATGTTTAACTTTCATGTAAAGAACGGCCTAACAATTGATATGAAACAGGTCCGACAGCATTCGACCTAAAGACCGATGTATTTGCAAATGAGATAATTATAACGACCATAAAAGCAACATGCTTGCTTCAAACGAAACTGTTGAAACTCCTTTAACATAAACGTATTTGTAAGTAGCTACCCTTAATCTAAAAACTGACCCTACGGATCGAATCATTTGAGAGATGCAAACACCATACGCAAGTGATGATGTAAAATTACTATGATATTGAAAGTTGATAATGGAGAAGTTAAAGTCATCACGTTTGTCATGAAGTAGAGTTTTTTATTTGACGTTTACATCTATTGTCAATAAATCATCGAAATATGAAGCAGCTATGGGAGATTTTATGCAGTTTCCATGTCCAGGTCACTGGGGTATAAGGAATCAATATGTATATGAAAATGAACATTGTTAATAGATAAAATGTGATTCAGTATCTAAATGTTGAGTTGAAGGTCATAGCAAAATATTTTTTATTCTCATGTAGAAGCGTTTGGAGACATTCTGTCTTGACCTTCTGTCTTAAATGAATGTAAAAGCAGGTCAGCTAATAAAGGAGCACAATTCGTGCTCATGGGAATTCCAACAGACTGAATTAGGAAACATGATCACCAATAAAGATCGCGTAGATATGTTGATGATGAACTCCACTCAATCTTTTGTTATCAACCTCAAAGTATGTGTTTGTAGAATCAGAGTGTTGTTTAGCAAAGTGTGTTTTGATTGATCACAAGATATAAACAGTATGAGCTTGGAAACAGAACCTTCTACAAATCCCAAGACATGGCATAAAATAAATTGAACTTAGAAATTAAAACGGTGATAAATCTCATAAATCGTTTAAGGAATAGAAAATAGAAAGTTGGGCAGACACGGACCCCTAGATAGGCCAGAGGTAGACTCAGATGCCTAGGAGGAGTAAGCATCCCCGTTCGACTGGTCACACCCGCCATGAGCCTTATATTTCGATCAGGTAAACGGAGCGATATATGTCTCTCTACTCAAACGAATTATCACTTCCGGGTCGATAGATTTGTAAAATTTGAAGATATTGTCTATTTTATTTTTTTCGGGATTTGAGAAAAGATATAGAATGTAAATTAAGCCTTGGACCTTATATTACATCTTCACTTTCAAACGTAAAGTTCCATTGTTTAGTATGAGATATTGAAAACCATGGCTTCGTCAACACGGTAGGCGTTGGCGAGATGGGGAATCCCCTCTGAGACTCCCTGAGTTACATGAAAAGATCTAAACCGGTGATGTTTCATTTCAGCAAGGTTGATCTCAATATGAGCAATGATAATGAGACAAAATCTCAACTACAAATGTTCTTTAATGTTTCTATACGACAATAGTTTATCGATGTGTCCATCCACTTCATCAAACTTTACAATGCTGTATTAGCAATGTATTGATTTGGATGATATCATTACATTGTCGTACACACCTTTTCTTTTATTTGATTTAAAGGATATATAATCTTTCGGTAAACATTTTAACAACAATGAAAATAATTGCTATTTGCATGAAAAGGTCGTGTTCAGTGTGTTTATTGTCTGAATGGTGATCATGGTGGAGATGTAAAACAGACAAACAAAATCCGCTCCAACCACTTCCATAGAATTAGAAAAAAACCGATCCATTGGATTTAGCTGTATATCTAATTGAAGATAACTTGAGCAATCCCAGTTAAAAGCATTGGTGGTTGCGAAACAAAGTGCACTGTAATTGTCGTAAAACGTATTTGTGTGAAGATGAAGTTCCGTGATGAAGCTAGATTAGCAATAATTGTGTTTCACTCCCCTTTAAAGGGGTATGAACACGATTTGAGCTGAACATTTGCAAATGTTATTCTTCCATTCTCAATGTTTAGAATGCTTAACAAAGATATTTCTAATTGTCAGCAAAATATGAATGTCAGTTGTCAATGTACATGGGAGATACATAGCTCACAATTTTTTGTTATGTAATTAAGGCTCGTGCCTTATTTTTGTTTACATAGGTTAAATATATTAGTAAAGGTTTCGTTTAAAGCACATTTCTTCAATTCACAAATTAATTCTTGACACAGTTAAATAGTTTCTAGCGTTTGGCACGCGTTTGTTTTAGATATGCTATTTTCTATTAAGCAATCTATATGTAAACAAGGCTCATGTCATGATTTTGTGAGTGTTATATCTCATTTGTAACTCTTATCTTCATCTTTCATGTTTAACCCGAAGTATCAAACTCTACATATTACACATAACGAACTATTCTAATGATGAACTGAGTAGTGTCAGTGCACTATTGGGTCAACGACTTTTTAGGAATGTAGTAGCATTCAATATTCAAATGAACTTAGACAATAAATAGCATGCAACCCAACCCCGATTTTCATATGTAAAGTAAGATGCATTGCGTGATTAAGACTCCAACCCCAACGTTTTTGATAATATGGAATATAATCCATATAATGAAGGAAGAACGTACTCGTCATGATTAAGGTGTTTATAAGTTTCGGCAAACAGATCTTTATGGGTTTGGTTTCTTGTCCGGAACTTTAGAAAATTGCGAAATCAACTTCTCCATTATTTGCAAAGTGCGTTGATTTGCTCCCAAATTTAACGGACTTTGAAATTTTTTTTCAAAGTGCAATGCCACAAATCACAACCTATAGTCAAACAAGTGTGAATAAGATTTTTTACATCAGGATATAGGGCTCACGGCGCGTGTAACCGGTCGACAGGGGATGCTTTTTCATCCTAGGCACCTGATCCCACTTCTGGTGTCTTCAGGGGTCCGTGTTTGCCCGACTATCTATTTTGTATTGCTTGTAGGAGTTATGATATTGATCACTGTTCGTTATCTTCACCTCTCTATATGTGTATATATTGCATATTTCACACTATTGATTGTCTATATGACTGTCATTGATTTATTATGACATATAGCCATCACTTATTGTATATATCATGATTCATATCTTGTACAATATTTAATGATTTTAAATACAAGACTTCGACTCGAGAAACAGGACTTGGATTAGTGTTCATTTACTTCTTTCTCCTGGTACATTTTGGGTCAAATGCTGTCTGACGTGTTTCATACCGATTAGTAGGCCGTTCTTGGCACACATATTTGAATATGGATTACTTTATTTACCTGATCAGGAGATAGGTCACATGGCAAGCGTGGTATATTCAGTGTTTGCTGAATTCGTTTTTCATTTTGTATTCTTTATAGGAGTTATGAGATTGTTCACTGTTCATTATCTTCACCTTTATAGGAGTTATAAGATTGATCACTGTTCATTATCTTCACCTTTATAGGAGTTATAAGATTGATCACTGTTCGTTATCTTCACCTTTATAGGAGTTATGAGATTGATCACTGTTCATTATCTTCACCTTTATAGGAGTTATAAGATTGATCACTGTTCGTTATCTTCACCTTTATAGGAGTTATAAGATTGATCACTGTTCATTATCTTCACCTTTATAGGAGTTATGCGATTGATCACTGTTCGTTATCTTCACCTTTTAGATAGACTCGTCCTCAGTTAGCATTGATACTTTCCATTATGGGAAATGGACGCAGGTGCAGCCCGTGTAATTTGAATATGTATGATCTATCATTGGAATCGCTATTTAGTTGCAAACTGTTTCCATTTAGAATAGTCAGGAAATTCATAAGTATCTGTTTCTTAATGCAAGGTGAAGATAACGAACAGTGATCAATCTCATAACTCCTACAAGCAATACAAAATAAATAGTTGGACAAACACGGACCCCTGGACACACCAGAGGTGGGATCAGGTGCCTAGGAGGAGTAAGCATCCCCTGTTGACCGGTCACAGCCGCCGTGAACCCCATATTCTGATCAGGTAAACGGAGTTATCCGCATATGATGGAAGCTGTTGAATTCATTAAAATCACAAATATTTGCTTCAAAAACATAAATATCCTATAACTATTCAGATTAGAAATAACATTACTGGTAATATGATCGTTCAGACAACAAATAATCAAACTTGAAATTCTTAAAAATGAACAAAGCAGTCATTCCATATGGTATTCTAAGGATACTTGCAATATCTGCAAAATCTGGGAATCTCCAAACTTTCAGCATTAAAATGTCAACGCTCTACAAACGTTGAAGTTAGTCCAATTTTCAATGTGTAAAATTTTCTATTATTTCTACATACATGTATAGTAATAATGAGAAACAGGACATTATTGTTATAAGTTCAATGCATTTAAATGAGCTTATAGTGAGAGTATCTAAACTTTTAATATTTTTTTCGATGTTCGGAGCGCAATGATATCGGAACCTTGACGCTCTACAAGCATAATTTTCAACATATAGATATGAAAGTGTTTGTCCAGATTCTGTATTCTTTATAGGGTTTATCACATTGATCACTGTTTGTTATCTTTACCTTTTCCACTCGCTTTCAAGATTCAACAATGGTTTTAGTAATCGATTTATTCTTCCATTACTTGTATGCATTTCCTTTTGTCAACATATCGATTTGTGAACTCAGAACGGGTTAGCGAGCACCTTCTATGATATCTTTAATTCCTAATGATGGCGACGAATCATTCTACAGCATACTACAATATCTACTAATGGAAAAGTTTGATGTAGAGAAAACCACTTTTGTCATTCGAAAGGTTTCTATTTTCTCCCATCCGTATTACATTTAATCTGAATGGTGTGTTTATTGACCGATAATTACGAACTCCTCCTATTTACACCGAGAGAATTTTAATGGACTACACTTTGTATCTCGGATTTTTATTTAAACATCAGTAATTTTTCTGTGTCTAAACACTCCGTATTAACTGAGAGATCATGCTTTGGTCTCCCTGATAGTGTCAGTATAAATATTTCCCAGCGAGATGAGTCTTTGTATGTGTGTAATATCTCTTCTTGTCCTTCCATTATCCAATGGTCAGAACATTGGAAATCTGGACAAGGAAACTGCTTTACAAAACACGATTTTCAAGGGATATAATCGTTATCGTAAACCGGTGGTGAATATTACCACCAATGTTCCGTTTGGGATGCATATTTCTCTGTTCAGCATAGAGAAAGTGGACGAGAAGTCGCAGACATTTTCATCTGTTGTCTGGATAATGTATAGTTGGGTAGATGAGTATCTCCGGTGGAATACATCAGAATATGAGACTGAATACCTCCGGGTTCCAGCCGAAAAGATATGGGTTCCGTCTATTTGTGGTGTTAACGAGCTTGCTGGTAAGATGTGTATGACTTATGAATCTGTAAAAGAAAGTGAGGCTTTCATACAATACACGGGGATTGTCGTCTTGCATAACACCGTTAAAAGTACCATTCAGTGCAAAATCAATTTACAGAAATATCCCTTTGATGAACAGACTTGTACTTTTGAATTTATGTCATTAATATCAGCAATACACCATTTAGAAATGAATGAAAATTATTCCTCGCTCATTACATCACACACAGTATACAATGGTGAATGGAGTCTGGTGTCTGCGGAAAAAAACATTCGAGGAATGACAGATAAAAGTAACCAATCTCTAGATTACTTTCTGGATTTCACAATAAGGATACGAAGACGACCTACGATGGCGATTCTTACGGTAATGTTTCCCATCATCATTCTGTCTGTCATGAACATTTTCTGCTTCGTGCTTCCCATTGCAGCGGGCGAAAAAATTGGTATGTCTATGGCTATTTTCCTGACCTTTGCGGTGTACGCTACCCTGTTGAGTGAAAAAATGCCGTTGTCCGCCGAAAACATTTCATGGTTCAGTATCTATGTTTCAACACAGGTCATTATCAGCGCCCTTACGGTTGTATTGCAATCTATTCTGCTTCACATTTACCACCAGGAACCACAAACTAATCGGTATGAGAGAGAAGTCGATATACGTGGACATCATCTGAAGACTACTGTAGAAGGAGTAAGGAAACGCAATCCCTATGTCGAGTCAACAGATCCTAATACAATTCAGAGAAGAAGCAATAACAACATTGCCTTGAGAACGGAAAAGATATTTATGATATGCACTATTTGTATCAATATTGCATCGCTTGGTGTTCTGTTTGCAAATATTTTGTAAGAAACGGTGTGAAATATTGTAAGTTCTAAACCATCTGCTAATTGAAAGACATGATGGACAATTTTATTTACGAAATGTTTGTCTTTACATACATTTATATAGAGAAACGGATGGGAAATCAAGTTTAAACATTTTTTTTCTTCCAATGAGATGTATTGATGAAAAAGTGAAGATAACGAACAGTGACTGATATCGTAAGTTCCATAGATTGATTGATTAAATATTGTTTCACGCCCCTCTCGAGAATATTTCACACATATGGAGACGTCACCATTGCCGGTGAAGGGCTACAAAATTTAGGTCTATGTTCGGCGCTTATGTCCATTGGGCAGGAGGATATTTATCTTGCCACATCTGGTATGACACGGGGCCTCGGATTTTGCGGTCTCATCCGAAGAACCGCCCCATTTAATCGGCTTTTACGACAAGCAAGGAGATACTGAGGACCTACTCTAACCCGGATCCCCACGGGACTAAGTTCCATATATAATACAAAATAAACAGTAGGACACACATACCAAGAGGAGTAAACGCACCCTGTTGACTGGTTATATCCGTTCTGGGCCCTATATCTCGATTTCATTAATAAACGGCTAGTGTAATCGGTCGACAGGGGATGCTTACTCCTCTTAGGTACCTCATCTTACTCTGATACCTTTGATAACCCTACTTTCAAACTTTCTTCCCTGGTAGCTATGGGGTTGATCTACAAAACGAAAATGTAATACTTTTTCTCCATCTAAAAACGATCTAATTGATGATTTGAAATTTCTTCCATTCTCTTGAATATTTCTACCCCATCCCTACAATTCTCTCCCTGATATAAAATCTCCACGACTCTGGCTATGGTTATGTTTTGTTTCTATTCTTTTATCCTGTCAATAACTGTATCTGTTAAGGTATCACCCAATAGAAAATTCTGCGATATAATTTCACAGTTAAAATATCTAAAGAAGCTGATTTACAAATGTTTTTAACTGAATCTAAAAATAAACAAAATATTGATGTGTTGTCGAATTACATCGTACATTCCAGGTGGAATCTTGCGTTATGGCTGCTTAAAGGGTAGATCATCCTCTGACACAATATTGTGCTTTACTAGCTCTGTTTCCTGTCAGTCGTTATCATCTCGGAAAAAGACATTACTCCATTTGCATAAAATATCTTATAAAAGATCGTTCTATTCAGTTGTCATGTTCAACAAAGACGTATAGACTAGAATTAAAAACAAATATACAGACAAAAGGGGCTGTATAAAAATGATAGTTTCCCTTTAAGCATATAATGACTTGTTTGGAAGATAGAGTGAGATTAGAAACCACATTGATGCAAAGGTGAAGATAACGAACAGTGATCAATCTCATAACTCCTACAAGCAATACAAAATAGATCGTTGGGCAAACACGGACCCCTGGACACACCAGAGGTGGGATCAGGTACCTAGGAGGAGTAAGCATCTCTTTTGATTTACGACCTTACGCATGGTCACAACAAGACGGCAATAGCTGTGTCATGTGATATGTCACGTGATCTGTGTTTTGAACGTTTCATCAGAAAGTCCCATCATTGAATGCGTCATTACCTATCTCTGTGTTTTAGGTTTGGCGCGGCTAGTTAGGGAACGAGTGGAACTCGAACCGAACATGATGCTAAACCTCTAATCACTACCTCACTACAGCCTGTATTGTTATAAGTTTTTGTCATGAAATGCTTCAAATGATATCACTCATAATCTCACCTTTCAATTACAATTGATATTACTGATAATTTCAGTCAGTAACACTTATTATCTGATCGTTAAGATTACAATCAATATTACAGATAATCTTAATGTTAAGATTTTAATTGATAATCTGGTCATTAAGATACAAGAAATGTTTCTGATGCAAGGTGAAGATAACGAACAGTGATCAATCTCATAACTCCTATAAGCAATACAAAATAGATAGTTGGACAAACACGGACCCCTGGACACACCAGAGGTGGGATCAGGAGCCTAGGAGGAGTAAGCATCCCCTGTTGACCGGTCACACCCGCTGTGAGCTCTATATCTTGATCAGGTAAACGGATTTATCCGCAGTCAAAATCAATGTGCCGAATTAAATTGAATGATAAAATTACAAGAGATATTATTGATAATCTGATTGCTAAGATTCCAAGTAATAAGCTAGTTCTTTAGATTACAAGCAATATTACTGATAATATTGTAGTTAAGATTACAGGTTATATCACTAATAATCTGGTCGTCAAAATTACAAGTAATACTCATGATGATTTAATCAATTATATTACAACTGATATTCTGATCATCTATGTTATCATTTCTGATAATCTGATGTTATGAATACAACTGATAATATATAAGACAGTGATTAAAACTCTAGGACGCACGCGTACATGAATACCATACACAAATCAAAAGGAACAACTTGTCATAGATAAGTATTTTGTAAAGATCCATACTCCAGAACAAAATCGTTCCATGCTTTTAGTTTTCAATCTTCATGAAAACGTGAAAGCAAGGTGAAGATAACGAACATTGATCAATTTCATAACTCCTACAAGCAATACAAAATAGATAGTTGGGCAAACACGGACCCCTGGACACACCAGAGGTGGGATCAGGTGCCTAGGAGGAGTAAACATCCCCTGTTGACCGGTCACACCCGCCGTGAGCCCCATATCCTGATCAGGTAAACGGAGTTATCCGCAGTCAAATCAGTGTGGCAAGAACGGCTTAACAATCGGTATGAAACACATCAGACAGCATTTGACCCAATGCGAGTTTGTATTGACGAACTAGATCGTTATAACGACCATAGAATTTGCGAAATGCTGACTTCAATCGAGACTGTTGAAATCCCTGTACCATCACAACTTGTTTGTCAGTAGCTTACATCGATTTAAAAACTGACTATACCCAGAACAAGCTCTTGCATATCGAATCAGTTGAGATATATAAACACCATATGCAGGTGATAATGGAATATAATGAACAGTGATCAATGTCATAAATCCCATAAAGAATACAAAATTAAGAGTAGGGCAAACACATAGCTCTTGATACACCAGAAGTGAGATCAGGTGCCTAAAAGGAGTAAATAGCTCCTGTCGAATGGTGACACCTGCCGTGAGACTTATATCTGGATCAGCCAAAATGACGTTATCCGTAGTCAAAATCAGTGGGTAAACAGATGGAGCTTCGCAATGGAAGCAGACAATCAGATCAATGGATGATAACCAGATGGGAAAATATGATTAGATTTAACGACATGGCATATTATTCTTTGTCATTGGTACCCAGGATAAATATCGAATATCGATTTCCTCCGAGGTAGCAGTATTTGCACAGTGATGTATAGTCGTAAGAATGCATCTAGCAAAGACTAGGTTTTAAATATAAAAATCCAGGAATCATTTTAAGTAATGTCACATAACTGTATGAAAAAGTTATGATTAACGAACAGTGATCTATCTCATAATGCTAAAGAAATACAAAATCGTGAACAGGGCAACCACTGATCCCTGGAGACGCTAAGGGTGGGATTAGGAGCCTAGAACTAACCACTGATCCCTGGAGACACTAAGGGTGGGATCAGGAGCCTAGAACTAACCATTGATCCCTGGAGACACTAAGGGTGGGATAAGGAGCCTAGAAATAACCACTGATCCCTGGAGACACTAAGGGTGGGATCAGGAGCCTAGAACTAACCACTGATCCCTGGAGACACTAAGGCTGAAATCAGGAGCCTAGAACTAACCACTGATCCCCGGAGACACCAGGACTGTGAATCCAGCGATCGATTGAAAAAAATGTTATACACAAATAGCCTTTGTGTTGTCCTTCCAGGTCGGATATTTGAAAATTCGACACAAAGACTTTCCATGAAATGACCCAATCTACGAGCGTATGTTCGGCATGAAAACTTTGTGTTTGGAGTTTACACATTTTTTGCAATCAAATCGAAACGAGATGACTAGAGCTACTCTACGTTTGTCCTATTTCCGGTTTTGCATTCTCTAGGATATGTGAGATTGATGACTTTCACAGATATAAATGACAAAATCTTTTGATTTATTGAATTACTTTTAATAGGAAAACGTACATTTTTTCCACAAAACCCTTAAAATATGCGTCATTTTATCAATTTCACTTTAATAAAAATGACAGAAAATAGTAAAAAAATTACTACATAGGAGACATATTTCAAGCCCTATAAAATATGCAAAATCCAAGAGATTTGGGCGGCCCCCAAACCCCCTGCCTCATAAAGTTGCACCCCCTAACTACAAATCCTTGATCCACCATGTTATGTCCAGTGGCTGTCATATTTTGGAAAAACCCATAGAAATCTCACAGCAACCTTTGTAACTACCTGTTTTATAATTTCGCCATTTGCTATGCTTTTGGTTTAGTTTTAACATATTTTATTGTCTACAAATGCCTCCTTTGCGACAATTAAAAACACAAAATATGTACAACAGAATTAAATGTGAATAAGATGATCTTTTTTTAAAACAGTCAAATTATATCAAGAGATATGCATATACAAAATTACAAAGAACAGCTAGACAGGTTTATCGTTAATTTTCTTCATTGTAATGGACAAATTATTTCATGCTTCTGTTTTTGATATTGAGCACATTCAATCCATAATTATTGTTTATAAGCAAAATCTACGCTTTATAATCTAAATGTTACGCGTTTATTCGCGAACGATTTGAGTTAATTCGCGAAAGTTTCGTGTTATAACGCGAATTTTGTTTTTCAGTTACGAAAAGGAGTTCAATGGGCCTCCGTAGAAACGCGTGTCATTTACCACTGTAACAATTCTGTGAGAAATACAGATCCCGATTCGTTACACGAGAAATGTTGAGATACAATCATCGGTGGTTAGAGTCATTAATGCTTAAAATTGAGAGCTGAATATTCTCGTGTCGCAGCTATTGTTTAATCAGACATGATGTACATTAAACAGATGTGTTTTTAAAATGTCCGTTATCTTCATGTGGTTTTTTTTTTGTACCTTTTATTTCTCATTATAACAAAGTTATTTAGAACCTAAAACATCTTATCTCTTTCTAAGTGTGCTGAACAATTATTTGATGGTGCATCAGTCCTGTGTTTGAATGGGGCGGTGGAGTATTTCAACTCATTTATTTCGCAATAAATGGAACTTTTGTCCTATTGAAATAGATACATCAATCCCAGTGTTTGTCTAGCGTAAAAGCATCACTCTATGTAGAGAATTAGATGAAAATACATTAGTGTTAATTATGTGTCTGACAGTAGAATGACAGTAAAACATGCCGTTTTTATTTGACCTCAGATGATTAAACAATCTGTTGTTTGCTATAGATGATATAAATAATCTCTTGTATAGGGAAGAAGTCATCGATCCTCACTTGTATCAAACCCGCGTCAAACCCTAGACATAAGGATGTGTGCTCCTTCCCCAAACGCTCGGCATTTAGATGGTTGGTTGGTTGTATAATGTTTAACGTACCACTGGAGAATCTTTCACTCATATGGAGACGTCACCATTACAGGTGAAGGGCTGCAAAACTTTGGTCTATGCTTGGCGCTTATGGCCTTTGAGCAGGGAGGGATCTTTATCATGCCACGCCTGCTGTGACACAGGACCTCGATTTTTGCGGTCTCATCCGAAAGACCGTCCCATTTAGTCGCCTCTTACGACAACAAGGGATACTAAGGAGCTATTCTAACCCGGATCCCCACGGAACTTCGGTATTTAGGAGTGAGAATCGCAGGTCTTTCGAATAAGACCTGAATGAATAAATATATACGAAAATTGCGACATGAAATCTTTGATTTTAAAAGGCGATGAATTCTGGGAGCCCCAACCTTGAGTTCACATGATTTTATAATGCCGTGTATTTCAAGCAAACCTTTTATCATATATAGAATAAACGATGGTTATCACCAATTCATCATCAATATCATTACTGAATTAACTGGATTTTTAAAAAATACACACATGTAAGGAATTTAAAGGATTACATTCAATGTTGTATGTATGTCCGTCACCTTATCCTTATTAAATTATTGAAAGTACTTGCATATGAAATAGTGTTTTTGATTTTGACAGATTTTTATTCATACATGAATACGAATTTCAATTCTGCTTATGTCTTGAAAGGAAAGAGAGAATGTCATGTCAGATTAGAGTGCTACATGTAAATACACCCTGATTCATTGGTCCTGACCATTTTTATTCAGGTTTAATGGCATAACATCTAAATTAGGTTAAATATTTACATAGAATACAAAACAAAAAATCAATAGTTGCCAAATTATCAGTCATTTCATATTTAAACATTTTGCAAGTTTAAATATGTTCATACATGAGCTTTTATTTGCATGTAAATTGAATGTTATCTCTATTTTGATTTTCCATAGGTAACAAATCAAAGTAAGTATCTTTTGAATTATTTTGGACTTTATGGGATGCAAGACGTTGTTGACATGCATTAGGAATATTTCCAAGAAAAAATAATTAAATCAACTCATGTAGCTTATTCGGAAGGGGGGGGGGGCTGTCCTGAACCCAAGCACCTGTGGATGCAATCTCTCACCAGAGGGCGCATTACGCTGCGCTACAACACCTCTGTCAACGTCTAAATGTCAAGATTCTTGGCAAAACTTACCTATACCTATAGCATCATGGATAATAATTTTATAAGTTTAAGTTTTATGCTTTAAATCTTTAAGTAGGTTCACAAAAACAACGAATTCCATGATTATACTAGTATTATTGAATGAATGAATATTTATATAAACCTTCTAATTCGCTCAGGTGTCTCATATTTACCATCTTCTGATTTAAAAAAAATTCAGAGAAGTGTTTGATTTGCTCAGATATTATCATTACAGTTCGATATGCTAAGTTAGTTTTTGTATGTTTTGATATAACTTTTTAGACGTTGACAGAGGTATTAGTGGAGCGTAGCGGGAACGATAACTCTGGGTAGAGATTGCTGTGGATGATCTTAAAACCTCATCAAAACCGGAACAGACGGTGTGACGTCAAAATTATTGATTTGTGTGGTCTTGAATACAAAAGAGTTACACATCATGGCAGCCTCTATTGCCTCTTTTCGTAATATTTGCATGTAGGAGTTATCGTTCATGTGGAACGGTATATATGAACTTCCGGTAAAGAGTATACAAAGCACCCAAATACAAACATTTACATTTTATGGTATGGATTCGCTTATTAATGCATTACAGCCTAGCCATTATCTCCTAACACTGCCGTTGAATACATCACAGATTTCCAAAAATGGCAAATACAAATATTTCCTCGAGTAAGTCATTTAAAAGTAGCAACAAACTCAAAGTTGCACAATGTTGTTCATGTGCGGGACTCAGTGGTCGGCTCCATTCTAACAGATAAACACATCAGACATTAAAGATGATAAAGAATTTGTATTAAGGTTGGCCCAGGAAATCGAATGCATTTCCTAAATCAGATTCACCCCTTATGATAACTATCGATTTACGACGCAGGGTTGTTTTGTGTACAGTTGAGGTCTTGCTGTTCAAAGATTGCATCGGAGGTCAAATTCTACAATAATGTAATCTATATCAAAAAATGAAATGAAATAAACTGTAAAAATATGATAAAAATCACAACTTATTCTCCATTATTGCAGACTTCTCCTCTAGCCCCCCCCCCCCCCCCCCCCCCCTAAACATTGTAATGTACGCTGTATGAAAAAGTAACCATCAATCCTATAAAGAATACAAAAGTAAATGTTTTGCAAACGCGGACCCCTGGACACACCAGAGGTGCAAGCACTGAAGATCTTGTTTGTTGAATAGATCTTGTTTGTTGAATAGATCTTGTTTGTGAACACAGCAGTAATATTTAGTTAGCAGGGATGACAATGGGTAAAAATTTGGTAACCAATTAGTAATAAATTCTTTTGACTGATTAAAATTAATTAACCAGTTAATCATTAAAACTTATAATTCTCAATTACTGTATTATTTGATTTTATTTTAGCTTCAGTTTTTTTTTAATTCACTAAAAAACAGTATGATGAGTGCTTCGATAAATAAAGACGTGAACAAAAACCGCATGAAAGCAAGAATATTTGTAAAAAATCAAAATGTTCACTTTTTGCAACGCCACGCCAGAATGGTGCATCATATGATTATTTTCATTACAATATTTGGCTTCAAGTTTATGTTAGAGAAATAGTTCTATTGTACTCAAAGTTTGTTTACAAGAATTGCTAAGGTGGCAAAATTCTGTTTTGACGGCACTAAAGTTACTCAGGACGTGCGAGTCCGTTCTACATAACACAGCTGACATTTCATCTCTTTGTCGTTTAAGTATTACTATGCGTGAAACATTGGGAAGTAACTCCGAAATATGATTTAGTCTGACCTCCATGATTTTTAGGCGTAACCCCCCCCCCCCACTTCTATTTTCATCCTCCAACTTTGTATAATATATCTTTCTCTGACCAGAAATGTACATGATTGTTACTTGTCCACATTACCATATTATAATGGTACGAATCATTGAACTGATTATAAAATCCATGGGGAAATTATGCCGGCAGCGTCGACTTTATCAGTGTTTACTGCTTGGTAGTTTATTTTACGCAAGGCATTATAGAGCCCGACTGGGAACTTTCAAACAGGTTTTACTACAAAATGGATTATAATTATCGGTATTGGATGCAATTTTACTTTAAAGATTATTAAAGCTGATCAGTCATTTAAAAAGTTAATATTTAAACATCACCTAGACTTCTGAAAATTACGACACCCCCTCCCCCCCTTTTTTTAAACACATGTAATACAAACACGACAGTATTTCTTTACCACAAATAACCCGGTCAATCGGTTACAAATTTTCTAATCGGTTAGCATTTTTTCAACCGAGTAATCGGTTAATTACCGGCGAATCGTTGTTATCAACAGTATTAACACATGCATATATATTTAAACCAACCAAACTAGCTTTGGATACATACCGTCCCGCACGAACGACAACTCGTACAAGCACGAATTACGAAAATCCGGAATAGATCGCGGGATTTCAATTTTTGACATTTTCAAATTAGTACTGAAGCTTATCTAGGCCATATATCAACAGAATTGTGTGAAAAATCTTTATCATATGATTAATCCTATCATTTATCATATAAAAATCTTTGGGGTTGCCTTTACCTGTCAGAGAGTGATCACTGTTCGTTATCTTCACCTTTCATGTCAGATAATCGCTTTTTTGTGAAGAAATTTCTATGGAAGAATTATTGTCTGGCAAGATAATAATTACTTAATCACCAAACTTACATATTCAGGTGCCTGCTTTGAGGTTAAAGAGTGTTTGAAATAATTAAATACTGGTGTTATATCTGAAACATAAAATACAGAACAATTTTCATTGAATTTATTTTTTGTGACAAAAAGACAGCTTTCAGGATTTCGTTTTTATCTAATTTACTTTCATGTCTAGATAAATTGATTTTTTTTTCTTGAGAATGTAGAACTATTAAATTCCAAATCATCAATAAGTATATTTCTAAACGCATTTATTTTCCAGCTGTTCATCTTCAAAGGAAATAGTGAAGGCGAATTTTGATTAAGAGTAGCAGAAAGAATATGTAAATGATGTCAGCTAGATATTACATGAGAAATGTGACTTATTTCAAAAAGTGGTTCTCTTAGTAAAACATCGAAGCTTCATTTCATGATATACTTGTGAACTGTTCTTGAATTAAATTGTCTGTTTTGATCCAAAGGACTAAAGATATGACAATATGTAATAAAAGAGCGATAACTCAAAAGCAAAGTGACAATCTATTCTCCCACACTCACATTGGGTGAGTGATATATAATATACATGATATTTAGAAATTAGCAACTTCTACAAAATAACGTCTGCTTACAGGAAAATGGAAGAGTGTAATGATTTTGATGTTGAAAAAAGTATTTAGTCGAGAAGTTTTAGCAGAACTTGACGCAGTTTCCAGTGAAAATATAAACTACCTCTTTTCCACCAACGATTATCACTCCAAGAATAAAGAATAAATAAAGAGCTCTTACTCAGGCAAATTCTGAAAACAAGCAAATTTCAAAAGGATTTTAAAAAAAAACATCAAACGAAAAAAAATTACGGGATAACCAACAGTCACATTCAACGAAACGCAACACAAAATGGGGTGTTAAAATCATCCAAATTAGTTCAATAATTATATTCCTGTGAAATTAGAAACTCCTTGAATAAATGCATGCTTGAACTTAAAATCTATTGGAACACATGATCATTTTATGAACGGTTTGTGTTAAAGTATATTGTCACACATGATCGTATTATGAATGGTTTGTGTTAAAGTCTATTGTACACATGATCATTTTATGAATGGTTTGTGTTAAAGTCTATTGTACACATGATCATTTTATGAACGGTTTGGGTTGTCACACATGATCATTTTATGAATGGTTTGTGTTGTAACACATGATCATTTTATGAACGGTTTGTGTAGTCACACATGATCATTTTATGAATGGTTTGTATTGTCACACATGGTCATTTTATGAATGGTTTGTGTTAAAAAGAAATTTGATAGATCCAATTATTCTCAACTACATTATGCCTTGATTAAAATATTGTTTTAAAATGGGGTACCGAAACTTTTAGAGCAGAAATTAAATTTTTCCACCATTGATGGACTCGAAATTGTGCAAACGTTATGCAAAAGAGCTAACAATAATTAAATTGTAGCTTCATATGATGGGAATGGTAATTTATCACAAAAACACGATGAAAAATATAGGCACGACAGTGAACAGACACCTCAGGGAGGTTGTGGCTAAATTTCAGAGCAATACCTGTGACCATACCAAAAAAATCTGGAAAACTGCTTGACCTACTTCTACCCCTAAAATAGGTCATAGTGTGCCAATCCAGCTGAAATGCTAACTGCAATTCTATTCCACCGAGAGGAAGCATTTGACTAAATATCAGGACAATATCTGTATTAGTAATGAAAAAAGCCCGGGAAACTGTTTGACCTATTTTTAGCCCAAAAGTAGATCAAGGATGGACAAATCCAGCTGCAATGGAAACTGAGCTTGTATTCCTTTAAGAGGAAGCCTGTGACTATATTGCAGTGCAATATCTGTATTCGTAATGAAAAAGCCTGGAAAACTGTTTAACCTATTTTTAGCCCAAAGTAGGTCAAACATAAACCAATCCAGTTGAAATACAAACTGAACTTGCATTTCTCCAAGAGGAAGCCTGTGATTATATTTCAGTGCAATATCTGTATTCGTAATGAAGAAAAAAGCCCGGAAAACTGTTTGAGCTCTTTTTAGCCGAAAAGTAGGTCAACAACGGACCAATTCAGCTGAAATACAAACCGAACTTGTAATCCTCCAAGAGAAAGCCTGTGACTATTTCAGGGCAATATCTGTATCTATATTGAAAAAAGCTCGTAAACTGTTTGACCTATTTTTAGCCCAAAAATAGGTCAAGGATGCGTCAATCCAGCTGAAATGCAAAATGAACTTCATATTCCTCCAAAGGGAAGCCTGTGACTAGATTTGAGGGCAATATCTATATCTATAATGGAAAAAAAAACTAGGAAAACTGACTTACTTTTAGACCTAATGTACAATTGTAGGTCACGGACGGACGGGTAATCCATCTGAAATGCAAACTTGTATTCTTCTGACAGGAAGCTTACGTGTAAATTCCAGGGCAATATCTGTATCACCATTTCCATTGAATATAAAATGTCCGAAAAACTGTTTGAACTACTTGTAGCCCTAAAGTAGGTCAAGGACGGGTCAATCCAGCTGAAATGTAAACTCACTCTGACTTACAATTATTTAGGGAGAAATTGTGATTAGATTTCAAAGTCGAACATGCATCTGTTACAAAAGTCCGGAAAGCATGACTCGGGACGGACGGATAGCCAGACGAACGGACGCATGGACAGCGCCATAACATAATACTAATGACGGGCGTATAAAAATTGTGAAGGATAATTTTTTTAAACGGCAAATGACACGTTGGATTCAGATTAAAATGAGATTGATGACTGTTCCTTATCTTCACCTTTCATGATATAGTTCCTCATTGACAATATCGTCGGAGTCTTTGGGGATGATCATTCCATCAGACTCTTGGAATTCCCTTGGGCACAAATTATGCTCCTTTACTAGCAGATCTGTTTTTATCTTCTTACGATGCAGAATTTATTTAAAATCTTCTACATGAGAAGAAGACAATCTCTTGCTGAGGCGTATTTTGATGTGATGTGTCACCGTGCACTCGTACAAAGGACAACACAATTTGTCCACGTCTGCTTCATACTTCGCTGTATTACTGATCATAGATGTTGACAACAACTGAACTTTGATTATAAATAGTAAATTTGTCAGGCACTAGAACCAAATAAAGAACTACATATATATTCCATCAACTTTATTCAATTTAAACAAGACAGGATTTAATTGTGCCGTTGGTGCTGATGAGGCTACAGTCGATGTGTCCACGTCACTAAGACGTCATTCCGCCCAATACTACGATTCCAGGAAAAAAATCATTTTATTTAAAAAAGCCAATACAAGGACAGCTAGACACAATATTTCACACACAACGTAGACTCATATTTCGTACAACAACAAGCTCCGTCAGTTTAGTAGGTTCCATCACCTCACATCCAGTCATATGGAGATTTATACTCCATCAACTTCATTCAGTTAAAACCAGACATGTTTCAGATGTTTCTTTAGCGCTGCAGATGGCATTGCATCTAACGTACAGGTGTCCACATCACTATGACATCACCATTCACAAACTCTTCGATGTGACCCACATTTCCAGAATTTAAAACAAAAATGTTTTGTTACAAATTTTAGTAAATACGAAAAATTTAAATAAAATATTAAGCACAATAATACACTCATATTCAAAACAATATTTACAACAACAAGTTATTATCTTCCATTAAATTTTCCAAATACGAACATCACAATACTTCGGACACACACCATAGTAACAATAAATCAAAAAAATCAAAACGTGGACAAATTCCATCTTAAATCTCTGTAGCAAGTATTTACCTTGCCCTGTTTCATTTCAGTTCGATTGTTTATACTGTTTAACGTCCCTTTCGATAATTTTTTCACTCATATGGAGACGTCACCATTGCCGGTGAAGGGCTGCCAAATTTAGGCCTATACTCGGCGCTTACGGCCTTTGAACAAAGATGGATCTTTATCATATCACACTCACTGTGATACGGGGCATCGGTTTTTGCGGTCTCATCTGAAGGACCGCCCCATTTAGTCATCTCTTACGAAAAGCAGGGAGTACTGAGAACCCATTCTAACACGTATTCTCACCGGACATTTCAGTTAGTATATAGTAGCTAGTGTGTTCTAATTGTATACGGGAGAGTTTTTCCCACGTGCAGATGTGAATTTTAATGTCTTAAGTAGTAACGTGTTTTGATTTCAATGTTGTTACATTAACTTGCTTTGCTATAGGAAACGTTGTAAAACAGTTAAACTTTTAAAAGTATAATTACCGTATGTTTGTTTCTGTACTTTAGTGTTGTACGACAGCCCTGTTAGGTCTTTGCATTATTACATTTAAGCATTTGTTGATGGTTTCTCTATGTACTTACATGGATTTGTTGTAAAGGTCTGGTGGTGGTAGCCTGGTGGACGATGCTTATTCGAGGGTGTAGTAATCTGACGCTAGAACAAAACCGGAGGATTACCTTAACACGCGGTTCCTCTACAGTCAAAGACGTCACTAATGAGATGAACGATGGTACATGTATGGAGCTGAGTGGTGGACGCCTATTACATGTATGGAGCTGAGTGGTAGACACGTGGTAATGAATGATGCTGAGTGGTGGACAGGTGGTACATGTATGGAGCTGAGTGGTGAATATGTGGTACTATCCAGTTACATGAACAATCTTGTTTTATCAAATGAATTTTTTCCTCTTGTTTTTATGCATATATTTAATGCATTAATTTGTAAATATATGAAAGGTGAAGATAACGAACAGCGATCTATTTCATAAGTCATATAAGCAATTAAAATTAGAGAGTTGGACAATCAAGGACCCCAGAACACACCAGAGGTGCGATCAGCTGTCTATGAGGAGTAAGCATCCCCTGTTGACCGGTCACACCCATTATGGGCCTTATATCTTGATCAGGTAAACGGAGATATCCGCAGTCAAAATCAGTGTGCCAAAAGCGGTCCAACAATTGGTATGAAACACGTCAGACAGCATTTGAATTAATGACAGAATGTATTGGCAAACTAGATCGTTATAACAACCATAGAATTTGCGAAATGCTGACTTTAAATGAAACTGTTGAACCCCCTGTACCATCAACTTGTTTGTCAGTAGCCTGCCTCGATTTAAAAACTAATGAAATGGTCGGTCAGAGTTATAAAAAAGCTTAGCGTTTTCCCTTTACGTTCAAACCGTCAAAAATTTACCTGGGCCTCAAAGTGACTCGTAACTTTGTTATAAAAATCCCTGAATCCGCCCTTGGTAACGATGTCCTCCTCAAAAATCGTTTAGCTTTAACAGACAGTTATCCAGCGGTACATTTTCAAGAAATGATAAAAGTTTAGAATATCAAATCAAAGTAGAAGAAGTCAAAGAGCAAAACTACAGTTGAAAATGACGATATCATAAGTACAACTTTACAATATGTATTAAAAATATATGGAGAAAAAAATCTGATATTTTAAAAATACATCCGTAAAACCTCATATCGGTACGATATCCTGCTACTAAATAACCGGTACAATATCCTGCTACTAAATAACCGTTACAATATCCTGCTACTAAATAACCGGTACGATATCCTGCTACTAAATAACCGGTACAATATCCTGCTACTAAATAACCGGTACGATATCCTGCTACTAAATAACCGGTACGATATCCTGCTACTGCACAACAGTGTGCACGTGCTCGTTAATACATTAGGTGGTCATCTTATATAGGATGCACTGTATACATTTTCAAAGGGATACAAATACACTCTCTTATAAACAGTGATAAATACTAATAAAAATACAGATCGACGTTACCTCATCAACTACAGAAATACAAGATAAATACTAATAAAAATACAGATCGACGTTACCTCATCAACTATACAAATACAAGATTAAAAAATCAGAGGAAATTACAAAGCATTCTGTATGTAATGGAGTGAAAACGAACGATCAACATGCAATTACAGTAGGTCTTTTCTGTCTACCTGTTATGAATTTATTCTCTGAACAAATAATATATCAATATAATTCGTTTTAATATAATACTCGGAACCAATGTTTTTCATTTCTTCACACGGTACTTGATTCAATCTGGATACAAACAATCGAGGTAAGATACAAGTGTGTAATTCATTCGAGAAACATCAATGTAACAGTTCAGACAATCACTATAAGTAATATTAATCGAATGAAAGTAACACTTTCTACCTACATAGTAATCAAATATCGTTTACCTGTTTTCATACCTAACGTGTAATCTATCAGACCAAACAGGACGGACGGTGTATAACATTCTCCTGAGTGTTACTATAGCACATTATGGTTCATTACTATTCCTGAGTAATTTAGGACTAAACCATACATGGATGTGATTAATCTAGTAACTGAAAGAATGAAGATCAAACGTGTGCAATTAATTTGCAGGTGATATCAAATATGGACGTACATGGCAATACACATTTCAATATTATAAATAGAAGACACCGACTAAGATAAACAAAAAACAAACATGAAAAGACAGACATTCGAATACATGCTCTATGAGAATAAAATAAAATTGGTTACACAAATCTCTTTGTATGACTTAGCTGGGAAATTAAATATAAAAGGATTACCTAGTTCCGATAGCCGAACCATACCATTCATAAAGTTAATCTAATCATTTGAATCAAAAATAAAAATAGACACACAGAAAATAATGGTCAAAGCCATGTTTCGCAAAACAGGATATAGTTTTACCTTCACTAAATACAAAACCAAATCCGTACAATTATAAAAAAACGAATAAAGAAGATATAAATTCGCCTCAAACCACGGTCCATCGTTCGACCACGCCTTGGGACGGTGGGAGAATGATAAAAATTGTGGAAAAATGAAATAAATTCAACAAGTGGAGAACAATTAAATAAATAGAAGTGCGAAAACAAAGAAAAAAATACATTTTAACTATAATTCTATGCAAGTGCCGAATTTGAGGAAAGTTTTGCAAAAGATGAATATTTCTTGTTCCTCTTACTGTAAAAGACTATGAAAGCTTGCGGTTGACATATTTTGAGATCCTTAGATCCTTTCTAAAAAAAAAAATCTTGATGTTGATCCATACAAAGCTATTGATCTGAAACTCCGATCGGTAAATAAAAACGAAGAAAATCACATTCACAGTAACCTCTTTTCATAATCACGTACATTCACGTGCCAAAAGTGATGTCAATATCTACTTTTTCATGTATCTTAAATGTATATCTTTCAATTATATCCGTCTTTTGAAAAAAAAAAACTTAATTGTTTTGTAAACTGGAAGTAAGCATACCTAAAAAGACCGAGAATTTACGTGACTAAAGATTTTAAAACACAAAATTTGCACGGAATGGAAGAACCCGAAAAACCCCTATTAATCAAATACGTTATAAATTTACACTGCTTTTACAGTGCAACATTGGTACGTAGTAAACTGATGCGAATCAAAAGAAATATAAATTAATGCTAATTGTTCACGACGTAAAAAAGATAATAGAAATTTTCTTTTCGATCTATCGAAAATGTCATACTTCTTATGAATATTTGTGATTTCAATTTCAAGGACGTCCGTACAAACCGGTATCCGTGAATTGGTGGATCAAAATGTCCAGCCATTTTTATAGTTCCTAATTTTCTCTTTATCGTTTTTGGATTTCACTTCAGTAAAAGTAATACAATAAAAGCCTCAATCTAAATGTATTTGCGTCGACATTGATTATAAATCGGAGTCATTCGACATTGACACGACAACTGAATGTAAATTGGTTTGCTAAGTTTTAAATCTATTTCGCATCAACTCCTCTCCTTCTGAATAGTCTATGTGAATCTGAACAGGACTGAATTCGCATTACCTTCCGAGCGTGGCCGAGACACTGGTGATTTCTCTCGATGATTCAGGAGTCCTGCGTTTACGTCTGCTTCTAAGGGGGGTAATCCAATATATAAAGGGGTTGCTGGCATAGTTAATCAGAAATACAATAATGCTGATATGGAGAAGGATGTCGAGGTATTCATAAGGCCAAGCAATTAATTCAAAATGCTCAAAAATAGATATGACGTCAAACATAAGGTAGGGGACCTGAGATACGATGAATATAATGACTATGACGTAGACGATCGTCGTCAAGTGTGGAAACTGTTGCTCATTTCGTGTGTGACGTCCTTTCAAGCGTGTCGATTTTCTCAGCTTCGACACTTTGGAGCAGTGAAAGAAAATCAACGAAAGCAAAGAGGCAGAGATCATAGGAAAGGTTACGAACCCATAATGCGAAGGCACCAGAACGAAATCGGGGCATTTTGATATTTCGGTCATAACGACTGTTATGAGCGCATAGGCAAGGTTAACAACAGTGACAAGCATAAATACCACAAGCGTTCTTATGACCACGACTTTTGGAGTATGGACGTTTATGTATACAAACGGGTTGGTGACTAAAACATACCTCTCATATGCCAGAAAAACGACATTCCAGCACGAACTCAAATATGGCGTGTTGTTGAAAACGAAAAGTGCAATACAAGAGGTGTTAGAAAAGCCAAATTTTTCCACGAAGTAAAATTCGTTTGGAAAGTATATGCACTCTCTAGTAATGATCACAAATAGACACAGGACGTCGGTGACGGCTAAAACCAGGATGGACATGTGTGACGTCTTCCTGTAAAGCTTCTCTTTGACCATTGTCGCTATGACTGCTATGTTTCCGATGATTCCAAGAGTCGCGATGACTATGGCTATGATGGCCACCGGGCAAAGGTATGGAAAGTCTGGCGAACATGGCAACACGAAAAAGGAGGGGGAATTGTCTCCCTCCGTCCAGTAGTTATCCAAAGAGCCGTTGTATTCACTTCCATTGTCGGACGAATTCGCCATGATTACCCAGAAGATGTTGACTGGTCTAGATGAGAACAGCAACTGAAGTAATGTAATAACATTTATCCTTTATATACTGAGTGGTGATCAAGCAGCGGTCGTGTCTCCTCTGGATTTAGTTTACATGTAATTCCAAACGACTAACCACCCAGAAATGTTTATACAACTCAAGATGAGTGCAACAAAGTAATTTGTTTCACACAAATACGGAATATACGGTGTTTAACTATGATATTCTGGGTTTGGCGCTGGAACATGCGTATTCATTCCGCTCTCCGTTAATCTACACGTTGTACAGATAATGTACGTTGAAATACCTGAAGAATTATGGCATCACTGAAGAACTATGGCATCACTGAAGAACTATGGCATCACTGAAGAATTATGGCATCATTAAAAACACAGAGAGTAGACCGACAATCTTAATGTTAAAGGCTGTATGCGTGGTAGACGGAGGCCAATGACCGAGGTACATTAAGACGCTGGCAATTGTGATTAAATTCAAATACAAGTACATGTTTAATGGTCGTTATTCACTAATATTTTGGGGCGATAAAATTGAGTAGTTTATAATTTCTTAATGGGATATCTCCTCCTTAGCTGGTTTCATATTAAAACAGAAATGTTCTATTTTTGATTATACACCAAAGAAACTCGTCTCGGGTGTATTAGTATTGTGATTTTAATTGATGCTTATAGAACCAGTACACAAATTTAACGGTTATTATAAACCATTGTCTCTTCTTAACAATCATTACAGGCCTCAAAACATAAACTGAGAATAGACTTAAGATAAATCCAAACTTGAAGTTTTATCTGATGAAAGTTTAAAACATGTATTTATTTCAATTCATTAGAGCTAAAACTACTAAATTATCAAATAAAATTTATAGGGCATCGCACTTTAAATTAAAGGTGAAGATAACGAATAGTGATCAATCTCATAACTCCTATAAGCAATACAAAATAGAGAGTTGGGCAAACAAGGACCCTTAGATATACCAGAGGTAGGATCAGGTACCTAGGAGGAGTAAGCATCCCCTGTTAACCGGTCACATCCGCCGTGAGACCTATATCTTGATCAGGTAAAAGGTGATATCCGTAGTCAAAATCAGTGTGCCAAGAACAGCCTAACAATCGGTATGAAACATGTCAGACAGTATTTGGCCCAATGATAGGTTGTATTCGCAAACTAGATCGTTATAACGACCATATAATTTGTGAAATGCTGACTTTAAACTAGACTGTTGAAACCCCTGTACCATCTACTTGTTTGTCAGTAGCTTGCCTCGATTTGAAAACTGACCAGACGCAGAACAAGCTCTTGCGTATCGAATCAGTTGAGAGATATAAACACGTACATTTTCAAGTAATAATGGAATACCGGTGTTGCTACACAAATATGGGAAGTTGACGGTGGAGAAGCTGAAATCATCCCGTTTGTCATGAAGTTGAGTTGTTAGTTTGCCGTTAATATCTATTTCTAATAAATATCTAAGTATGAAGCAAAATTGGACGACTCTGTGGTGTCTATTATTTCTAGTTCACAGAGATATATCGAATCGACATATGAATGAAAATTATTATTGTTAATAGATAATACGGTGTCCATATATCTAAATGTCAAATTGAAGGCCACAACAATGTCAGATTTTTTCTTCTCACGTAGATGTTTTAAAATGAATTCTGCTTCATGAGAATATAAAAACTGGTCAGCTAACAAAGGAACACAATTCGTGCCCATGGGAATTCCAACAGACTGATCACCAAAGACTACGAAGATATTGTCAATGAGGAACTCCAGCATATTTTTTATTTCAGCTTCAAAGTACAAATTGTATTGACAAACGAAATAATGGTATAATAATGATTGGTTTTTATATAGTGCTTTTCCAGCGTATCCTGCTCAAAGCGCTTGACAGTGCATTATTACCCCGGCAGACCTTATATCGATCTAGAAACTTTCTCAACTTCCTGGAAAGCATACAGTGCAAGCTGCCGTTATAGGCGCTAGAGCACTAACATTCTAACAATATTTTGAAATGCTATATAAATGCTAAAGATATTCGAAAGGCTTGAGGAAAATAATCCAATAGCCCATTTTTTTTTTTACAGATCATCGAGTAATGGTTTTTTTGTGGATAGATATTAACGAATGTGCGCTTCGTCGAACTAATGATATAAGATTAATGGCGCTTATAAATGTTGTTTGCACCGGGACGGTGTCTAAGCATGTTGGACTTGCAGATAAGCGACATTTTTATACTTCGTATACGTAATCTGTAATCTTTAAGCGATAATAAACAACGAAAATTGATCCACAGGAAATCATATTCAATACAAAAATAACGAATTTCCCCCGCGAAATTAAATACATCTACGGTATTACTTTTAGTGAAAACTTGCGTCTCAAATCATTTGATTAGGTTTTATACTTTAGCAATCGACTCCCTCGCTCTGTACCCATGTCAAAAAGAACATCGATAGAGCGAGGTGTTCCAAATGGCACTCTAGAGGTGCTCCCAATGGCACTCTAGATAAAATACCAGGCCTCTCTCGAGACAAAAATTGGACTTGGGTCTGAGATTTTACTAAACTTTTGACTGCTCAAATAAAAGAGAACCCAAATCTAAGTTTGAGGTTTTTTATAAAGAAATATAAGCCTGGTATCGTTTCGTAAGATTTCGTACATGTAGCCGATTTTGAATCAAATAATAAATGAATAATTGACATTTTATCGGTCAATACGATGCCTTAGCTACGCGAGAAATAGAATATTCACCGATCTGGACCCGGGGAATATCAATAATGGTATCGTAATATTAATCGCATAAAATGTTAATTTAGATTTAGCGAAACTTTGATTTATGTATATGAACTCCAAATGTGAATAGGATATCTAGCGAATCTTCTCAATATCCTGATTTTATTTGTTTATGTTAAAAGTTTTAAACAACGCTCGCTGTATTTGGATGCTCCATTGATCTCTGGAGAATGTGGTCTCCGTATGTTCCATTAAACTCAATCTTGATGGACATCCCTGAAACCTGAATGTCAAGATTTAAATTGCCTTGTTGGCCTTTCTCGTCTTTAAAGGGATTTGGGAAACTTTATTTTTCATAAATGCTGTATTTAGAATGGAGAATTGAAACCTTTGCAGGAAAATTTCTAAAGTAGCACGACTTTTAACTTGTATCTGTTTAATGTCAGATGATGTAATGGAATGCGTGCAAATACTCTGAAAAATATTCATTTTGAAAAGCATGTTAATTCTAAATTCAACTCTGCCTGCGTGTGTGCATAAAAATACCCGGGTGTATTTGTACGCGCGCGCATGCGTGAATGTGTGTGTATGTGTGCGTGCGCGTATGTGTGCGTGCGTTTGTAAGCCATGTCATTTGAACCAGTGAATAAGAAGGCACACGTGCAAATTAACACGTGGTAGGCCAAAGGAACACAAAAATGGTGGTGTTCATTTGGATTTGTATAACAATCAGCATAAAATCATTAAATAATTCATCTTCCATCAAAACCCTGAAGTGTTTTTAACAGGATTTATGAGATATGTGTAACAGGTGTGTAAAGATTTAGCACTCGTCCATCTTTTTCCCTTGTCAGCATGGCTTACACACATTCGAAGTGCGCATGCTCTGTTTTAAATGACGTAATTTGTGATATCATCATAATGGAGTTTTTCGAGGTAAGTAAACACGGTTGAAAGAAAATGTATGCATATATTAACAGTGGGTTTTCTATCAGATATGCAGGTGACTCTCGATAACTCGAAGTTCAAGGGACCTTGATAAAACTTTGAGAGATCGAGAGTTCGAGAGATCGAAATTCGGAAATTGAAGGTCCGCCGGTATGGTTAAGATTCTACAGTAACCGGAAATGTATACCAACAAGATCATATGATATCGTTTTGACATGTTTTCCTTCATATTCGTCAGGTACTTTCATATCAAAATAAAAAACACCTTATTTTGCATTAATAAAAAGATTTCATAGTTTATGTATTTATTTGTTCTTTAATCATGCTTAGATAGGCATACAAAACCAAGTTCCGATGACACTAAATACTATCGCAAACTAAACGGAGCACAATGTTATGTCGCTTTACCCAAAACACAAATTCTAACGAATGAGTAAAAAGATGTTTTAGAGTAACTTTAGACAAAGAACAAACTCGAGAAATTTAACAGTTTGTAGATCTCTAAATTATGTATAAAACTTACTCTCTCGTTGTCACGTCAAAACAAATTCTAGATTTCATTCATAGTCGGATTATATATAATTTTAATCATCACGACTCAAAACTCCAGTGCAAAGTGTAAACTGACCAATTGGCCATTTATATACTCAAGTGTGTCACCTCCACAAATTAGCACCGGCGATCTTTCAACCATGTAAACACCTAATTACACCTCCGGTATTCGACAAAATCCAGGTAAGGCCCAAGCGGAAATTAGTACACGCTTGTGTAACGGTGGCTATACGCTACCACCGCTTCGAGAGATCGAGAGTGAAAAACAATGAAATGTGTTTTACGGGATCCAACTTCACCTCGAGAGATCGAGAACTTCCAGAGATCGAACGTTCGAGAGATCGATAGTAAATTTGCTTTGTTATATATAGAGAAAAATCGGGACCATGATTTCACTTCGAGAGATCGAAGTTCGAGCCATCGAGAGTCACCTGTACGGCATGTCAAACGTTGCAATATTTTATCTTTTCCATTTGTATGGTTTAATTTTCCATGTGCATTCTATATTTTCCATTTGCATTGTATAATTTTTCATTTGCATTGTATAATTTCCATTTGCATTGTAATCTTTTTTTTATTTGTATTCTATATTTTCTATTCAAATTGTATAATTTTCCATTTCTATTTTATATTTTCCATTTGTATCATATATATTTTTTCGTTTGTATTGTATAATTTACATGATATTTAATGAAAAACATTTATTAGACATGCCCGAGCACAAAGTTAGTACTCCTTTTGGTGTAAACAACATTTGGGACTAATACATGGAGTTTATTATAGGTTATTCATGAAAATATTTTGCACCATTACGGAGATCCCATGGAATTGTAGCGCTATCCCGAAAACGTCAGAATAAAAGAAAATCGGATAGGTCTACATTATTGCAGCTAATTCTGACGTAGAAGGGGTTTGAGAATGGGTATTTAATCTGGTATCTAAAATAATTTAGAAATTGAGAAACCTGAATTTTCAGAGTTAGAAATCCACGAATAAATATCGGATTTACCTATTGTAACAATATTTTACCTCCATTTTAATTTTAACGTTGGGTATATTTTCGCTATCAGCTTGTAAATCAAGACATTATGAAAGGGGATCATGTGAGATTTCAGATAACAAAGAACTTAAGACAATTGATAAGAAATCAAGAAATAAAAAAGAGATACCTCGGTTTTCCTGGACTCATCCAAAGGACCGTCCCATTTTGTCACCTCTTACGAGAAACTGGGGGTACTGAGGCCTTATTCTAACCCAAATTCCCACGGGAAAAGAAATGCAAACTGGGTTACGTAGGGTAAATATAGACCCCTCTGACATCGTTGTTTAATTTTGACAATAACCTATTGTTTCATCCAATCCTGATTTATAGAGTGGTTTCGATGTACGTCCTGAATTACATTGTACCTAAGGTGTTCGACATAATCTGAAATAGGGACAAGTTCAAATAAATCCTTATATACATTCTATATTTTCAGAAATTTATTTCAAATTTTCAAAATATTACCTATATGGTTTACCCTTTATTAGATGACTCAGGTGACCTAAAAATCTTTGCCCCCTCCCCTACGATGTACGACTTTGAGATGTTTTGGCAGAACTATTCCCTTTATCTTCTTTACGTTATTCATCTAGTTTACTGTTGGGGAGGGGGGGGGGGGGGTAGCTTATCAAAAATTAGAGTCACATCGAACTGCAGTAGTGACGAAATCTCTACTATTCGAAGTTCTTCGCAAATGGTCTGAAACTCTGTGGACCCAAACTTCTGGTAACCGATCACCAAGCTCAGGTATTTTGCAAGATTTACAGCATTGATTTACACCGTTTCAGAAAATCTTATGTTAGAATTAAAAGTATTTCAAGCTTTGAACGTACAGTATACCAAAGGGCAATGTCCTCTTACATGCAAGGTGAAGATAACGAACAGTGATCAATCTCATAACTCCTATAAGCAATACAAAATAGATAGATGGGCAAACACGGACCCCTGGACACAGCAGAGGTGGGATCAGGTGCCTAGGAGGAGTAAACATTACATGTTATATATACACATCTCAATTCAATCTGTTGGTTTTGTCTCTTTGATATTTGTTTGCAATATATATTACATGTAATAATAACATACACATAAACTGCTTCAAGTACAGTCCCTGAAACGTTCTACTTTACCATTTTCCCGTTCGCCGTTCGCTCACCGTGCGTTCGTGTGCTCTCCGTGCGTTCATCGTGTGCTCTCCATGCGCTCTGCGTTTACAGTTCTGCGTTTCACAAATTGTTCACCGTGCATTAACCGTTCACAAAGCGTTCACCGATCATTGTCTTTCGGAACCCCAAAGTGGAGGGATGGATCTTGATAGCAAGGCAAAAAGGAATCAAAGTACGGATAGTACTGAGAATCGCTAGGCCTGGCTTGTAATGATGGTGTATGGATATACAAGTTATGATAGTACTATTTACATATCAAAACAAAATTTTCAATAATTTACTGAATTCCTAATTAAAGGAAAGAATAAATATTGGAAGTTTGGAACACTTTTCTAAACAATTATAAATGTATGCTTTACTAGTATTTAAGATGGGAATCTCCTTATGAAATATTTTTCATTAAGTGGAAAAATGAAAATGTTTTATAGTAATTCATATTGCTGTTCGACGTAATTCGATCCTTATTGTAAAAAAATGATTTATAACGTAATGGGACTGTTAAATTAATTAAATGATCGCATTTTGCAGTGATATACATATTATGCATAAAACCTTTGCTGAAATAAATTACAAATTCGTTTTTATATTAAAAGTGTCCCTTTTTATTAAATGACATCTAAGAAGACGAATATTTGCATAATGCTGCGACACAATACCACTCTGAGAAACATTAAAAATCATTAACCATAAAGAATTTTCATTCCTGTGATAAAATGTTAGAAATACGTCTCATCATTTCATTTCGATCAAATGTAATTGTATTTCTAGAAGATCTCAAGAAAGTTCTCAAATACTTCGAAAACAATTCTAAATCCTTTGATAAATTCTCACATATTTGCCTCATAGCATTCCAATGTTCTCAAATGATTCCGACGGTATTTTCATTCGCCTGATGAAATTTCAAAAGTATATTTCATTATCTAAATCAAATGTAAGTGTATAATCTCAATATATCTCACATTCTAAAGAAATGTCAAATCGAATTAATCCCACTTAGATTTTTACATAATGTATCTTGGTATTTTTAAAAACTGATTATGATTTTTAATCTGCTAGTATTACACTTCGTAAAACATGTGAAAGTAAATTTCCTTTTCTCAAACTCTTTCTTAGCTATGCCTAGAACTCGTATCAGATAAATGTATTCAATCCATGGTGCCCTAGATGAGGATTTAGCCCCATTTCGCATCCACTGTACATTATGAATATCTATATAGGTTATATAATATTACGTAACAATACCCCCTTCTTTATATGACCTAGAAACCCAGTATTTGAGGTGTCCTGTCTCTAGTAACGTATTGCAAGGGTAAACATTTTTTTTTTGCTTATATAAAACATTGAAATCAAATTTCTAAATTGAACAATATTATTGCAGATAATACTTTTCCCAGTTTCTAATTGTACACACTAATGTACTACATAACATTATTTTCTTTAATAATAATTGATACATGTATTTGATGTGTGTGTCCTATCAAGGGGCCCCTGGCACTCTAGGCGAGGATTAAAATGGGGTACTTGATAATAAAAGAAAGAAAATCAGGCTTAGATCTATATAATTTTGAATGCTTTTCAAATGATTCCAAAACAAAATTGTGATTTTGTTTAATTTACATATGAAACTTCATTCTTCTCAATATTCACTAGTACAAAGAAAAAATTATCTATATTTTATATTGGTTTCGTAAGATTGATGGGTTGATTAAATATTGTTTAACGTCCCTCTTGAGAATATTTCACTCATATGGAGACGTCACCACTGCCGGTGAAGGGCTGCAAAATTTAGGCATATGCTCGGCGCTAATGGCATTGAGCAGGGAGGGGTCTTTATCGTGCCACACCTGCTGTGACACGGGACCTCGGTTTTATATCATCATGCAGCAAAAAACGATTTAAAAAGGAAAAAATGTGAGTGTGTGGTGAATAAAGAGAATGGGCGCGTGATGTGCGAGAGAGACGATGTGCGTGTTGTATGAGATAGAGGACGTGTGCGTGTTGTATGAGATAGAGGACGTGTGCGTGTTGTCTGAGATAGATGATGTGTGCGTGTTGTATGAGATAGAGGACGTGTGCGTGTTGTATGAGATAGAGGACGTGTGCGTGTTGTATGAGATAGAGGACGTGTGCGTGTTGTATGAGATAGAGGACGTGTGCGTGTTGTATGAGATAGAGGACGTGTGCGTGTTGTATGAGATAGAGGACGTGTGCGTGTTGTATGAGATAGAGGACGTGTGCGTGTTGTATGAGATAGAGGACGTGTGCGTGTTGTATGAGATAGAGGACGTGTGCGTGTTGTATGAGATAGAGGACGTGTGCGTGTTGTATGAGATAGAGGACGTGTGCGTGTTGTATGAGATAGAGGACGTGTGTGTGTTGTATGAGATAGAGGACGTGTGCGTGTTGTATGAGATAGAGGACGTGTGCGTGTTGTATGAGATAGAGGGTGTGTGCGTGTTGTATGAGATAGAGGATGTGTGCGTGTTGTATGAGATAGAGGACGTGTGCATGTTGTATGAGATAGAGGACGTGTGCGTGTTGTCTGAGATAGATGATGTGTGCGTGTTGTATGAGATAGAGGACGTGTGCCTGTTGTATGAGATAGAGGACGTGTGCGTGTTGTATGAGCTAGAGGACGTGTGCGTGTTGTATGAGATAGAGGACGTGTGCGTGTTGTATGAGATAGAGGACGTGTGCGTGTTGTATGAGATAGAGGACGTGTGCGTGTTGTATGAGATAGAGGACGTGTGCGTGTTGTATGAGATAGAGGACGTGTGCGTGTTGTATGAGATAGAAAATGTGTGCGTGTTGTATGAGATAGAGGATGTGTGCGTGTTGTATGAGATAGAGGATGTGTGCGTGTTGTATGAGATAGAGGATGTGTGCGTGTTGTATGAGATAGAGGACGTGTGCGTGTTGTATGAGATAGAAGACGTGTGCGTGTTGTATGAGATAGAGGACGTGTGCGTGTTGTATGAGATAGAGGACGTGTGCGTGTTGTATGAGATAGAGGACGTGTGCGTGTTGTATGAGATAGAGGATGTGTGCGTGTTGTATGAGAGGGGGTATCTGCGTGGTGAGAGAGAGGGAGAGAAAATATGTCTGTAAGAAGAGAGAGGATGTGTGTGGGGGGGAGAGTGATAGAGAGAAGATGTGTGCGACTTGAAGTGTGTATGTGAAAGAGAGGATGTGTGTGTGAGATAGAGATATGTGTGCGAAGTGTGTATGTGAGAGAGGGGATGTGTGCGTGAAGAGAGAAACAAAGGATGAGAGAGAGAGAGAGAGAGAGAGAGAGAGAGAGAGAGAGAGAGAGAGAGAGGTAAAACTTCCTGTTTGGAAAATTGAACACACTTTCTCCGTTCTTCCCTTAACTCCACTGTTACACACCTGAATGTATATAAACAGAATAAATGTTTCAGGCGAGCTGTACTGTAGTACTGTAGAAATCACATTTTAAAAAATATGGTTACACAATGCTAGTATACTTTTTGTTTAAGTATCAAACCTGCATATCATCATAATTGAATTTCAGAAAAAGGGGATAAGGTGGGGGTGGGGGGTGGGGGTGGGGGGGTGGGGTGTCAACGTTTCAAAAGGACACTGCCATCAAAGGACAAAAGGATGCTCATTTGTCAAAATGGATGAATTGAAATGACAAATGCAGCGAAGTCATATGATTTCTTAAAAGACAAACTTGAAACATTGTGTTGTGTTCTACGTGATTATATATTTTTAAAGAAAGTTTTCCCGATTTGATATCTAACATTTTAATTTTGTAATGAAATATAACGATATACGACGCAGTGAACAGTCGGTATTCATTTGAACAAAATTTCCAAATTACTCACAGCACTCAATTACTAGTTTTAAATGTCACTAGTCCGTTAATGGATCGGATCATATTAATTATTTTTTTTTACTTATTTTTGTTGTTGTCGTTTCTTACTTTTGTTCTTGTCTTTTTTGAAGGAGTGGGGTGAAAAACTCAATATGTACATGGATGTAGCTGCTCGCTAATGCCTGTGTCAACGCTGGGTTGCAAAACTATTGTAAACCGTTAATTAAATCCTTCAAAAGGCAACCAATGATTTGTTTTACATTAGATTAACGGGGATTTAGATTTTGTTATCGAGCAAATGCATTAATTTCATCAACATCAAAATTTCAGGAATTTCTTTACAAGCGGTAAAAACATTTCTTCTTAAAATATTCTGCACCATAAATTGATTACGTTTATGCCTCGTTCACACGGATGCGCATTAAAATTTCCGTGTGAAAGCGGTTCAGATTTAATTCGCATTAACTTACGTTAATTTGAATTCTTTGTGTGAACAAGGCATTAGGTAAATGTTTGTATAAAAGTTAGAAAGTGTTTTCCAAGAATTCAACCCTTATATGATGTACTTACCCAAAACGGCGTTTTGAATATCTGACCCTATTCTTAGCATCGGAACCGAATACTTGGTGTGATGTAGGCAAGTCAAAATCCGTGCTTTCGAGGACGACTGAATTCTTGCCATGTTGTCACTTGCTACATGGTCATTGAGAATTACGTGGTCAGTGGTGGATTTAAAGGGGGCGTATAGCCCCCCCCCCCCCCTAAAATTTTCAAATGTAAGGTAAATCGTGGTATATTATTTGGAAAAATGTACTAAACTATCAAAGAAGCAATAATTTCTTCCACTCCCGGAGAAATAAATGACAAAATATTTTGATTTTTTTTAAATTACTTTATTGGGAGTACTTAATTTTTTTCCAAAAAAAACCCTTACAATTTGCGTTATTTTACTAATTTCACCTTATTAGAAATAATCGAAATTAGTAAAAATGACTTAAATAGGAGACATTTTTCAAGCTCTATGAATCGTTTGTCATTTACAAATCAATTAAGAGGGGGGATGGGGGGGGGGGGTGGGGGGTGAAATGACTGCTTGTCTTCCTGTGGCTTATTTCGTATCTGAATATTGCGAGAAAAGTTTCTTCAAATCAACCTTACAGCCAAAGCGTAAAAAATGTGGCGAGATCTACAATATTTTGACAATTCAATAAGTATGTGGAAGTGGGAAGATTATGTGCTGCTATTTTTGAAATGATAATTTTAGCTGAGCAGTACATAATTTACAGTAGCGGATCTAGTGGGTGGGTTTTATTTGAACGTTATCAACCAAAAATTATCAGCATAAAATTTGCTCTTTTGCGGTCTTCGATTCACCTCCCTTTTTGAAAGAATTTTCTGGATCCGCCACCGATTTGTTATCAAGAACTACAACTCATTTCATGTTCATTTATACCACTAAAACTCTACCAGAGTTGTCTTTCTTTAAGAAGCAGAAGACACTTGCTGTGAAAAAGGAAATGGATGTTGAATTCTGAAGAAAAGCTTATTTTAGTGATCTTTGCAGGTACTTAGCAAACATGACTGTCAGGTACAGTGCTATTAGGTAGTACACTGAATATATCGTCTGGTTAATTATCTATATAGATCTATGTGAGTTGCATAAAAGAAATATCTATGGGATTGTCAACCTAGGCCTAACGTAACTTTGTCAAGTTTGTGTTTGTTTACACCAGTGGCGGATCTAGGCAGTTTTGAAAGGGGTGCGACCTAAATGTGTACTTTTTCTACCCAAGACCATAAAATGACAAAAAATTCTTTCTTTTTAAAAGATTATTCAACCAAATGTAGGGGGTGGGGGTGGTGGTGGTGGTTAACTCCCTGTAGATCCGCCACTGGTTTGGGTCACAGCTGCCTCTGGGGACAAGTATGAGGTATTAAAAGAGGTTCAAAGAACCACAGGATACAATATGACATTTGATATAAAGGTTCAAGTTGTTTAATATTGTGGCCTCGATCTGTGTTAGGAGTAAGGACTAAGGACTTAAGAAAATTTTAATTTATGCACACCATTGTGACCTGCACCACCCACCCATTAGTGTGGGACAGCCTAGGAGTCTAAAGTTTTATATAGAAGTGTATTTGATAAGAATTCTTTCAAAATGCATTTAAAATCCACAATCGTCAATGATATAATTCTTTATGTTGTAATGCCCTCACCCTCGTGTACGAAGTGTAGATTCCAGTTTGTAGACACAATGATCTCGGACAGCGGCTACAGAAATACAAAACTCGTGTGAGCAGTAAGGCCCACCAAGTCTCTGTCGTATATCTTAAGAACCATGATGGTTAATGGAATATATATATATATAAGTTAAAATAATATACATGCATTCTTATGAAGTGTACATTCAAGTTTGTTCACACAGTGACTACTGAGGTCAGGCTGAGGTCACAAGAGGAAAAGGTGTTTTCTTCCAAAATAAATTTTCTTTTTAGGAACCACAAATTTAAATTCATTTTACAAATAAATAAATATATGTTGAACTTGAAGCATCATCATGTACCTTAATTTGTCCACAACACAACTCTTGTGTTCAAGATGAGGTCACTAAGGAGGAATACACAACTGAGATTTTTGTTTTAAAAGAGATAATGCTGCAACTCAGATTGGCATCCTCATTCACTGTAGATTACAGTTATTTCATGTTAAGATGACCCCTGGGATTAGGATGGAGTCACAAAAGAGTTGTAATGATTACGTATGAATAAAGTAGACATTTTTAATGAAAATCTTTCAAAGGACCCTAGCAATCATGATGAATTCTATTTTTTTTTTTTAGAATTATGTGTACTAGCATCTCCATGTCTTGTAGATTCATAGTTAACACCGCGACCCCGGAGTCCAAGTAGGGGAAGATGCACTATATCCACCTGTGGGGTTTCGTTGTGGGGCACAGCATCAAAAATGCATCATTTCGTGTAATAATTAAAAGAATATTATTATCAAAGAATAATTGTAAAACTAATGATTTGGATCTGAACGCTGCTCAGGATGTCTACTTTTTTGTCTCGGGCTCGTAATCCTGTCTACTTTGTGTCTCGCTTGTTTTGTTTTTGTACTGAGATATTTAATTTGTATTGTCTATTTTATCTAGGATGTTGTCCACTAAGCTAATGATGGGGATTGTAGCACTACCCTGCACACAGACTTGAAATGAATCTGCCTAGTCCATTATCAGAAGAGTGACCAGGACTGTTCGTCCCGTCAGAGAAGTTTCTCAAGAAGCATTACAAGGTACAGAGCTACATTATTTTGAATTAGTTTTACTTCCTGGTCACTTGGCCGCCTATCAACTTATTTTTTTGAATAATCATTTGAAAACTTTTACCGCCCCTTGGGCCCAAAGGATATAAAAACAGTGAGCTAACTAAAAAATCATGATTCATGAATATAATAAAACACTTTTAAGAACTTCTTAGATTTCAAACATTCATTGTTACACTTACTAACACACAGTGTGTGTGTGTATATATATATATATATATATATATATAGAAAAAATATATATACACTGTATTTATAATCTCTTGAAGAAATAAATCAAGTCTTCTTGTTACATAATTTAAAGATGATATTAAAAAAATGGGTCTGAGCTTAGGTTTTGTTTGTCACATAAAACTTAACACAATAGTCGACTTGTTTCTATACAAGAATAGTACAACCATATATTCAGCAAAGTTCATTCTTTGTCACCATTTTAATTATTTCATGCTTTGAATTGACACTTACATGGAAGGAGTACAGTGAGTTTGTGTTGCTGGCAGCAAGAACGACTCTGACACCCACCCCGAGTACATAATGTGTACAGGGGGTTATAGCAGGTACCACTCACTCTAAACAGGGATTTCATGTAGGGACTCATTTCTCCTGAGTGTCTTGACATTCACCAGCTGGCAACATATGTGTCTCAATCAGCTCAGCCTCATTTACATTCTCAATTTTAGCAATAAATTATCATTAAAATTTTTAGGGACTTGTATGCATGGGCAGAAGAAATGTTCTTAACTGACTATCCCATCATTGCCAGCTGTTTGAGACTGAACACTTTACTGAAATCAGTGCTGGGGTGTAGCAATCAGTGGGTATCCTCATTTGCCCTGAGAAGAGTCAGAGAAGTATTCATTTTTACTGTAAAAAGTTTAGTTCATGTAAAGAGCATGAAGGCAGATTTTACTGTGATCTCCCTTATACGATGTAAATTATAATACAGCACTTGCTAATGATGTTATTTTACATATTAAATGTTGTTTGAATGTTGTCAATTTGGTTTGTAGTCAAAGACGTGAGTTATAGCTGCCTGTATTGTACCAGTTTACCTAAAGAATTAACAGTAGATTAACATGTACTTGACTCTGCAGGAATGCATTTTACCTGAGTGATTATTGCTGTTGGTCTGCATCCATCATTGTGTTACGTCTGTCGTGCATTACCAATATTGAACATGTTATATACCTGTCTTTAGATGGGACGTAGTAAGGGACAGCAATGTCTGTATGTCTGTCTGTAGATCGGACATATTATGGTACAGCAATGTCTGTCTGTCCGTCTGTAGATGGGACATATTATGGTACAGCAATGTCTGTCTGTCCGTCTGTAGATGGGACATATTATGGTACAGCAATGTCTGTATGTCTGTTTGTAGATGGGATGTATTATGGTACAGCAATGTCTGTCTGTCCATCCGTAGATGGGACATATTATGGTACAGCAATGTCGTTTGTCTGTCTGTAGATGGGACATATAATGGTACAGCAATGTCTGTATGTCTGTCTGTAGATGGGACATATTATGGTACAGCAATGTCTGTCTGTCCATCCGTAGATGGGACATATTATGGTACAGCAATGTCGTTTGTCTGTCTGTAGATGGGACGTATAGTGGTACAGCAATGTCTGTATGTCTGTCTTTAGATGGGATGTATTATGGTACGGTAATGTCTGTATGTTCGTCTGTAGATGGGACATATTGTGATACAGCAATGTCTGTATGTCTGTCTGTAGATGGGACGTATTATGGTACAACAATATCTGTATGTCTGTCTGTAGATGGGCAGTGTTATGGTACAGAAATGCCTGTACATCCATCTGTAAATAGATTGTATTATGGTACATCAATATCTGCATATACGTCTGTAGATGGGGTGTATTATGGGACAATGTCTGTAGGTGGGACGTATTATGGTATATTAATGTATGTCTGTCTGTAGACGGGCCATACCATGGTACATCAATATCTAAGTCCATTTGTCGATGGGACGTATTATTGTACAGTAATGTATGTCTGTCTGTCTGTCTTAAGATGGCATGCATTGTCCACCATCAGTGGCCTAGTGGTTAGCCTGTCAGACTCTCATCCGAAAGGTCGTGGGTTCAAGTCCTGGCCGCGGCAGAGCCGACGTTGTGTCCTTGGGAAATGCACTTTACATGAATTTCCTCACTCCACCCAAGTGCAAAAGGGGTACCTGGCTATAGACAGTGAAAGATATTGTTAGAATGTTAGTGCTCTAGCGCCTGTAACGGCAGCTTGCACTGTATGCTTCCCAGGAAACTTAGAAAGTTCTAGGTTGATATAAGGTCTGCCGGGGTGATAATGTATTGTAAAGCGTTTTGAGCAGCTGGAAAAAGCGTTATGTTATGTAATTTGAGTGTGTGAGTTTTGTGTGCTAGTGAACATGTAGAGTGTGAATGGTTTTGTTTGTGTCCTTTCTGTGTGAATCAAGTTATTTCTTGTTTGTGTTTCTTTTCCATATGTCAAATGTTCAGTTTGAAAATGAGGAGTTTTTCCTATCTTGAGTCAAAATTGTGACAACCGATGAGGCCAGTGAGTCTCTTGTTTAGATTGATTGATTGTATCTTGCTTAACGTCTCGCTCGAGAATTTTTCACTCATATGGAGACATCACCAAGACTGGTAAAGGGCTTCAAATTTAGGCCTATGTTCGATGCTTATGGCCATTAAGCAGTGAGGGTTCTTTAGCGTGCCACACCTACTGTGACACGAGACATCTGTTTTTAAGGTCATCTCTGAGGACCCGTGACATCCAAACCTGATGGTTTGGCGATGGAACTGTCACTACCTATTTTAATGACTTAGGTCTGTCACAGTTGGGATTCGAACGCTGGCCTTCCACATGCTTGGCGAACGCCCTTAACCTCTCGGCCACCGCCACAAAATTCTTGAGGATTTTAATTTGCTCAAACTTTCATTTACTAGTACCTGTCTGATTTCTGGTCATTCCAGCACTCATTGTCACTTTCGTTTTTCAGCTCCCTGGGCCTCATGAGATTGTGACAGCGTGCAGTAGGAGTTAAAAGCAGACAGAGATTTTCTTAACATCTGATCCATTTCCGGAGACAAACTTTTGTATGGAGCTGGTAAAATTTCTATCTTTTTAGCTCACCTGAACCGAATGTTCGAGTGAGCTATTCTGATCACATTTTGTACGGCGTCCGTCTGTCAGTCTGTCCTTCTGTGCGTAAACTTTTCACATTTTCGACTTCTTCTCCAGAACCACTAGGCCAATTTCAACCAAACTTGGCCAAAAGCATCCTTGGGTAAAGGGCTTTCAAGGTTTTTTTTTCTTCTCATATTATTCATTTATTTCCCAGAACCTACTCTATAACAATTTTAAAATAACTAACTAATATAATAGGGTAGCTGCCAGGGATGGGGCCCTGACTAAGCTCCCTCAATATATAACAAAGTTTTTACTAAAGTACCACGCAGGGTACATATTAACTAATTTAGATGTACATTCATTGAATACATGAATTTCATTGCATGTCAGAGTAATATTGTCATAGTTGACATTTAGATATATAGGTTATACAGTATTCATATTGTATGATGATCAATGTAACAATGCCATAATGTTAAATATAATAAAGCTAGGGATTTTCTTAAAACATAATACCACTCATGCTGCCTCAGGGTCCACACACACACAAACTAGAGTCCAGAGATGACCCTAGGGCAGCCTAGCCGGGAGACCATTTTCTCCCAGTAGAGGTGGATTTATATCATACGTAAAACTACATTTACATAATTAAATACATATTGTAAAAAGCAGACAGAGATTTTCTTAACATCTGATCCATTTCCGGAGACAAACTTTTGTATGGAGCTGGTAAAATTTCTATCTTTTTAGCTCACCTGAACCGAATGTTCGAGTGAGCTATTCTGATCACATTTTGTACGGCGTCCGTCTGTCAGTCTGTCCTTCTGTGCGTAAACTTTTCACATTTTCGACTTCTTCTCCAGAACCACTAGGCCAATTTCAACCAAACTTGGCCAAAAGCATCCTTGGGTAAAGGGCTTTCAAGGTTGTTCAAATGAAGGGCCATGTCCCTTTCAAAGGGGAGATAATCACAAAAATGCAAAAATAGGGTGGGGTCATTTAAAAATCTTCTTCTCAAGAACCACTGGGCCAGAAGAGCTGAAATTTACCTGAAAGCTTCCTGACATAGTGCAGATTTAAGTTTGTTCAAATCATGGCCCCCGGGGATAGGATGGGGCCCCAAGGGGGGATCAAAGTTTTGCACACAAATATATAGGGAAAAACTTTTAAAATCTTCTTCTCAAGAACCACTAAGCCAGAAAAGCTGAGATTTACATGAAAGCTTTCTGACATAATGCAGATTCAAGTTTGTTCAAATCATGGCCCCCGGGGGTTGGATGGGGCCACAATAGGGGATCAAAGTTTTACATACAAATATATAGGAAAAATCTTTAAAAATCTTCTTCTCAAGAACCACTGAGCCAGAAAAGCTGAGATTTACATGAAAGCTTCCTGACATAATGCAGATTCAAGTTTGTTCAAATCATGGGCGCCTGGGGGTGGATGGGGCCACAATAGGGGATCAAAGTTTTACATACAAATATATGGGAAAAATCTTTAAAAATCTTCTTCTCAAGAACCACTGAGCCAGAAAAGCTGAGATTTACATGAAAGCTTCCTGACATAATGCAGATTCAAGTTTGTTCAAATCATGGCCCCCGGGGATAGGATGGGGCCACAATAGCGGGTCAAAGTTTTACATACAAATATATGGGAAAAATCTTTAAAAATCTTCTTCCCAAGAACCACTGAGCCAGAAAAGCTGAAATTTATATGAAAGCTTTCTGATATAGTACAGATTCTAAATTGTTAAAATCATGGCCCCTGGGGGTCGGATGGGGCCACAATAGGGGTTCAAAAGTTTACATACAAATATATAGGAAAAATCTTTAAAAATCTTCTTCCCAAGCACCACTGAGCCGGAAAAGCTGAGATTTATATGAAAGCTTCCTGATATAGTACAGATTCTAAATTGTTAAAATCATGGCCCCCGGGGATCGGATGGGGCCACAATAGGGGGTCAAAGTTTTTTTTTTTGTTGTTTGGTTTTTTTTCGTTTTTGTTGTTGTTGATATAGTGCAGATTCAAGTTTGTTAAAATCATGGACCCCGGGGATTGGATGGGGCCTCAAGGGGGGCATCAAAGTTTTACATACAAATTGATAGGAAAAATCTTTTAAAATCTTCTTCTCAAGAACCACTGAGCCAGAAAAGCTGAGATTTATATGAAAGCTTCCTGATATAGTGCAGATTATAAATTGTTAAGATCATGGCCCCCGGGGGTCGGATGGGGCCACAATAGGGGGTCAAAGTTTTACATACAAATATATAGGAAAAATCTTTAAAAATCTTCTTCCCAGAACCACTGAGCCAGAAAAGCTGAGATTTATATGAAAGCTTCCTGATATAGTGCAGATTCAGGTTTGTTAAAATCATGGCCCCCTGGGGTAGGATGGGGCCACAATAGGGGATCAAAGTTTTACATACAAATATATAGGAAAAATCTTTAAAAATCTTCTTCTCAAGAACCATTGGGCCAAAGAAGTTCACATTTACATGAAAGCTTTCTGACATAGTGTAGATTCAAGTTTGCAAAAACCATGGCCTCCAGGGGTAGGTTTGGGGCCATAATAGGGACTACGGTTTTACATGCAAATAGATATGGAAAATCTTCTGATATGGACCAAGGTGACTCAGGTGAGAGATGTGGCCAATGGGCCTCTTGTTTTAGCTTGTTTGAGCAATAAGCTCAAGTGGGCTTTTCTGATCACCCATTGTCTTTACCCTATGATCAGTGTTTAATATCCTCCAGCATTCAGATCATGTTTAGTTTTGGGCATAAAAAACTCTGCAGAGAGAAATCCGAATGTAGGACGATATTAAACATTGCATCCATAGTAAACATGGCCCAATGACTAATATTTTACAGCATATAGATATTAGGACCAAAAATCATCATCATCACCCAAAATTGTGGTGCTTAAACGTTTACTATGGATGTACTGGTAAACAGTTCATTTCCTACAAATCACATTTCAACCATACATAAAGGGTGGGTGGGTGGGTAAATTGAAGTGAATCATCATCATCATCATCATCCCACTGGTGTACGCTACCTACAAGCAAGCATGGATGTCTAAAGAATGACTAATACGTCACATGTACTTCCGCTTAGATATTAACCAATGAGGCTCTTACCCTATCCTCAGTGTTTAATATCCTCCAGCATTCAGATCATGTTTAGTTTTGGGCATAAAAAACTCTGCACTTCCTCAATCTTCCTCTTCCATTCAATCATTTAAACAAAACTACAATACCCTTTTCCTAACATTCAAAATAACAAGAGATGTTTGTAAAACACATATGCCCCCCCATGGTGCAAAATTGAAAAGGGTTATATACACACACATCATTTAATTGAGAGTAGTATCATCAATTCAAAATATTGAGCAGACAATATCTTCCTATGTCAAGAGTGGATTGACCATGTGACCTAAAAATCAATAGGGGTCATCAACTCTTGAAGATGTACCAGTGTACAAAGTTTGATGTCTGTCAAGCAAAGGGTTCTTGAGACATTCAGTGGTCAATATATTCCTATGTCCAGTTTGACCCTTGACCTTTGACCATGTGACCTTAAAATCAATAGGTGTCATCTTCTGATGATGTACCAGTGTACCAAGTCTGATGTCTGTCAAGCAAAGGGTTCTCGAGATATTGAGCGGACAATATATTCCTATGTCTAGAGTGGATTGACCCTTGACCTTTAACCTTTTGACCTGAAAAACAATAGGGGTCCTCTTCTTTTTATAACCAACTTACATATGAAATATCATATCAATCAAGTGAATGGTTCTCAAGATATTGAGCGGACAACTCATGGTCTACCACATGGGGTTAAGACCAGCAGTTTGACCTTGACCTTTGACCACGTGACCTGAAAATACATAGGGATCTCTACTCTCTAAGGCAAGCCTCTGTATCAATTTTGGCTATTATCAAGCAATGGGGTCAAAAGATATTGAGCGGACAACACATGGGCTTAAGACCAGAGGTTTGACCTTGACCTTTGACCATGTGACCTGAAGGTCAATATGGATCATCTACTCTCCAAGGGCAACCCTTGTACCAAGTTTGGTAGTTATCATGCATAGAGGTCAAAAGTTATTGAGTTGACAACACATGGTCTACCACATGGGGTAAAGACCAGCAGTTTGACCTTGACCTTTGACCATGTGACCTGAATATCAATAAGGATCATCTACTCTCCAGGGGCAACCCCTGTGCAAAGTTTGGTTGTTATCAAGCAAAGGGGTCGAAAGATATTGAGCGGACAACACATGGTCGACCGACCGACAGACTGACCGACCGACAGTTGCAAAACAATATGCCCCCTCTTTTTCAAAGGGGGGCATAAAAATAAAACAATCTATTGTCATGTCACCATTGATTGCTTCCTCTGCGCGAGGTAAATGGGTTGTAGGCAAAGGGACTCCTCCTTCAAGTGTAATCCATGCCGGTTGTTCCCTAATCTTCACATAGGGTTGAAACCACTATTCAACTCCCAAGTCGGAACTTTCGTGAAAAACATACTGTTTGGAACAAACTTCATTCTCTGTAAAATTATAATCATTGATTATAATCTCACATACCTGACAACACAACCAGCACTAATCACACCAAAAGGAAGAATCCCTTCACCCACAATCCACGTGAAAAATCACTAGGGCATCAGTGTCCCTTGGATTGCAAGACAAAAGAATTCATTGCTCTCCCGGTAAATGCACGTGCTACTTGCCGCCTCTATCAAAAATGACCACATAGGTCAATTTAAACAAATGTCCTCAGGCTATATAAAAAAAAAACTCGTAAAGCCAGCAATATATGTAAAATAATCAGTGTATATTTCACCACCTAGGCCTGCAACGAGAACCACCAAGGTTCACAATCGAACACTCAGCCACCAAGGCAATTAATACTGCTCACCTAGACTAAACACGAGACCACCTAGGTATGTAAAATTATGGCCACCTAGGCCTAAAGAGAACCACCAAGGTTCCACCACCAAGGCAATAGCATATAAAAATTTTAATTTCCTTTCCAAATATGTTGAGCAACTTGAGAAGCAAAATCCTGACGTCGGCAAAACACGTCCTTCCACGAGCATGGATGTCTAAAGAATGACTAATACGTCACATGTACTTCCACTTAGATATTAACCAATGAGGCTCGTTGTACATCTGTCTGTAAACTTGTTTTCAACTTCTCTACAATAACATAGCCCAATTTCAACCAAACTTAGTATCGTTAAAGGAATAGAAATCGTTTAAATGAAGGACCTTCAAAGGTTAGATAATCAACAAATGAAAAAAGATAGCATTGGGTTATTTAAGAATCGTCTCCATAACTACTGAACTAGAAATGAGGAAACGTCTATAAGTTATGTGAAATCTTCCTGACATATTGTAAATATGAGGGGCTTCAAATTTAGGCCTATGCTCGGCGCTTACGGCCATTGAGCAGTGCCACACCTACTGTGACACCGGACATCTGTTTTTAAGGTCAGCTCCGAGGACCCGTGACATTCACACCTGATGCCGAGCGTTTGCCGATGGAACTGTCACTACCTATTTTAACGACTTAGGTCTGTCGCAGCCGGGATTCGAACTCCGGTCTTCCACATGCTGGGCGAACGCTCTAACCTCTTGGACACCGCGAGGATATCAAGCTGGCTTCTTTTGACAAAATTCATGAGGATTTTAATTTGCTTAAACTTTCATTTACTAGTACCTGTCTGATTTCTGGTCATTCCAGCACTAATTGTCACTTTGGTTTTCAGCTCCCTGGGCCTCATGAGATTGTGACACCGTGCAGTAGGAGCAGTTCCTACCGGTATTTCTTAAAAGCAGACAGAAATTTTCTGATCATCTGATCCATTTCTGGAGACAAACATTTGTATGGAACTGGTAAAATTTCTATCTTTTTTAGCTTGTTTGAGCTATAAGCTCAAGTGGGCTTTTCCGGTCACCTATTGTCTGTTGTACATCTGTCTGTCCATCTGTAAAGTTATTTTCAACTTCTCTACAATAACATAGCCCAATTTCGACCAAACTTAGTATTGTTAAAGGATTAGAAATCGTTTAAATGAAGGACCTTTAAAGGTTATATAATCAACAATTGAAAAAAGATAGCATTGGGTTATTTAAGAATCGTCTCCATAACAACTGAACTAGAAATGACGAAACGTCTGTAAGTTATGTGAACCTTTCTGACATATTGTAAATTGTTTGAACTTCAGGGGATAGGATTAAGGTCATCGGTGCCTGGGAAGGACAAACACAACAGGCCAATGACCCCATTTATGGTAAAATGGTGGGGACATTCTAAAATTTATTGGGCTGATATAATGTACATTGGGGCCATTTTTTCTTACCAAAATTTGTTCATTGTCCGTCATCATTGTCGTAGGGGTCATCATAAACTTTTCACATGTTCATCTTCTTCTCCAGAGCCAGTGGGCCAATTTCAATCAATATTGGCACAAAGCATCCTTGGGTAAAGGGAATTCAAGTATGTTCAAATGAAGGGCCACACCCTTCTCCAAGGGGAGTTAATAGCGAAATAGTGAATCTAAATTAACATCTTTAAAGAATCTTCTCCAGAACCACTGGGCCGATATCAACCAAACCTGACACAATTCAAGTTTGTTCAAATGAAGCGTCGTGTCTCTTTCCAAGGGAGGTTAATAGCGAAATTTTATAGTGAAAATACATCGATGACTTTTGTAAATCTTCTTCTCCAGAAATAATTGGCCAATTTCAGCCAATCATGGCACAAAGCATCCTTGGGTAAAGGGGATTCAAGTTTGTTCAAATGAAAGATAATCACAACAATGCAAAAATAGGGTGTGATTGTTTAAAAATTATCTTGTCAGGAACCACTGGACCAGAAGAGCTGAAATTTACATGAAAGCTTCCTGACATAGTACAGATTTAAGTTTGTTAAAACCATGATCCCCGGGGATTCATTAGGGCCACAATAGGGGATCAAACTTTTACATTCAAATGTATAGGTAAAATCTTTGAAAATCGTCTTCTGAAAAATCACAGAGCCAAAAAAGTTTGCTTTTACCAGAAAGCTTCCTGAGATACTAGTGTAAATTCAAGTTTTTTAAATTATACCCCCAGGAGAAGGGTGGATTGATTGATTGATTGTATGTTGTTTAACGTCCCTCTCGAGAAAATTTCACTCATATGGAGACGTCCGGAGAAAGGTAGAGTCACAATAAGGGATCAAAGTTTTATATACATGTGTACAAATATTAAGGGAAAATCTTTAAAAATCTTCTTCTCAATAAACATTGGGCCAAAGAAGTTTACTTTTACACGAAAGCTTCCTGACATAGTGCAGATTCAAATTTATAAAATTCATGGACCCTGGAGGTAGGATGGGGCCACAAAGTTTTACATGTGAACACATGGTGAAAATCCTTTTATCCTTAGGATAGGAGAAAGCTGAAGATAATGAACAGTGATCAATGGAGAACTATTCTCTGAACTTTATGTTCAGAAATAATAGGTTGGAGAACTATTTTCTGAACTTTGCGTTGGGTGGTGAGGGGGTGAGAACTGATTTCTGAAATTTACGTTGGGAGGTGATGGGGTGGAGAACTATTTTCTGAACTTTACGTTGGGAGTTGAGGGATGGAGAACTATTTTCTGAACTTGACGTTGAGACGTGATGGGTTGGAGGACTATTTTCCGAACTTTGTGTATTGAGGTGACAGGGATGAGAATTATTTTTTGAACTTTACACTGAGACAAGAGTGGATGGAGAACTATTTTCTTTACGCTGGGAGGTGAGGGGGCACGAAACTTTTCATTGATGTCGTATAGGACTTAATGTACATTTTATTTTGTATACATAGATAAGATATTGTGTTATGAGTGTTTTTAAATTGACGTTTGTTCTCAAATTGGTACATTCAGAATGATTACATGGATTTTTGTAGACATTCTTGTTCTAATAGCATAATATTATGGTGGGAAGAAATCATTTTGGTTACCTATTACTTAATGTTTAAATCAATTTTACAGGGTAGCAGTTACTTGAGATGTCCGGCTGATGGATGAAGATAATTTCCCTGAGACTCTAACATTTTGTAGGACTTGAATAGCTCTATTGCTGTAGAAAATGTCAGGTTTGTTAATGAAATTATGTAAAATGTTTTATTCCTCATTCAGAGAATGGCTGGGGCATATAGTGTTAAACCATTTTAGCTCACATGAGCTGAAAGCTAAAGTGAGCTATTCTGATCAAATTTTGTCCAGCATCAGTCTTTTCATCCATCCAAAGGGGAGGTAATAACAAAAAATAGGGTAGAGTCATTTAAAATTCTTCTCAAAAACCGTTAAGCCAGAAAAGTTGAAATTTATATAAAAGCTTCCTGACATAGTGTAGATTCAAGTTTGTTCAGATTATGGCACCACAGAGTAAGATAGGACCACAATAGGGGATCAAAAATGGTGGAGTCATATTAGAGGATCAGAAGTATTACATAGTAATATAGAGGAAAAATCTTCTCTTTTTTTGTAAAATGATGAACCTTGAGAAAAGGCAATTGTATAGCTATGACACAGCTAGTTTTTTACTCAGGTGACCTATTGCAATTGGTTGTCGTCCGTCGTGCGTTGTGTGTTGTCCATCATGCGTTAACAATGGAACATTTTTAACTTCTTATCTTAATAACTGCATGTCCAATTCTTTTCAAATTTAGTATGAGGCATATTTAGGACAAGGGGACCATAAATTGTAAATTTCAGGATTCCTGCAACCCTGGGACCTATGGGGCGGCGCAAAAACTGCCCAAAATTGACCAATTTTCAAAAAATCTTCTCAAGAACCGCACACGTGTAAGAAAAACTAAATGCATATTGATGTAGAGCAGGAGAGTCTCTACCAAAATTGTACATTTCATGATCCTTGGGGTAGGGGTTCTGACCCCAGGGCGGGGCCAAGCTTGGTATATAGTGTTTATATGAAAAAAACTTAAATAACATCCTCTTTAGTGCTATTGATACTAAATTGAAACTAAATGGATAGAGCAGGCAGTCCTTTACCAAACTTGTAAATTTGATGATTCCCAGAGTAGGGGTTCTGATCCCAAGAAGGGCCAAACTTAGTATATACTATTTATGTGTAAGTTGGCTGTTATTGTATAAAATCTAAATGCATACTTATGAATAGCAAAAAAGGATGTACAAAAATTGTGAATTTTAAAACCCAGGGTTATGAAATTAGGATGGGTCCAAATTAGTCATAGCTTTTGATGCTTTAATGCTAATATACCTATTATTTAAAGCCTTTCATCAGTGTATGCACTTTTGAGGGCAGTGAAGTTTTCAGAACGCATCTTGTTTTATACTGTTCCTGAACATTGGAATTTAGCTTAGATGTTCAGAACAGGAATTTTTTTTCTAGATTCCATAGCCTGTGGGAGTAGTGTTGATACTTTTTCACTAGTATTCAGGTGACCAATAATACCTGTGGGCCTTTGTTTTCAAAAGCAGTATATTATCAGAGATAAATGTCAAAAGGATCCACATTACAGCTCATTTTCATATTCTAATCAAGTATTTTTTAAAATCATGCACACCTATAGAATCATATTGATACTGTCAATTTATAACATTGAACGCATCAGTGTGCTCTCAGCTACACTTTGAAGATCATCCGGAATTCAAAGGTTTCTTCATGCTTACATGGTTATTTTATCTCACATGATTTAGAATGACAGCTAATTGGTCATGTAGAAACTTATTTAAATACCCCTTAAGGGATCCACACTTACTTTTCATATAATTAAGAAATTATAAATCATCCCCCTAGCGGAAACCATTCCATATCCCTATTGACCAAACAAATTTTGATAAACAAATGCGCGATGTGTTCAGATAAAGATAGCACGTACTTTTAAAGACCTGCATATGTTTCCCGTAGCTCTTGGTTACGGTCATACTGATCCACATGTAAATTTTAATTCGCTTGTGAGTTGTATATCGTTATTCTTGCATAGTATATCAAAATACTGGATCTACCTATTTTCGCGTTCTCTCACTGGAGGGCAGCACTGTTCCTTGTCAGTGGCCATGCGTCTGAAGATTATTGTTGGAGGCTCAATATTTTTTGCAAGGGCCGTCAGAAAGTATTAATTTTCGCATTTAAACAAGAATTTTCAACTTTAGAAATGTATCAAAATTGCAAAGTTCATACCTTCAATAATGAAACAAAATTTTAGAAAACTATAGGAAAATTGTTATTTTGTGATTTTTGGGCAAAATGAGCTGTATGATCTCTTTGAAGAACTGTGAGCAGTAAAATCTCCAGAAGTTAAAAGAAAAATCGCAAATAACAAAAAAAAGAGTGTAGTCAACGACCATGTGTAATTAACTCTCTGCATTAAGTGTGGACATTTTATTAACACATGGGTATTCTTCTACTAATCAACTAAATTTGATTTTAACGTATTATTTTCCAGATATTTTAACATAGAATTGTTCAAGGTCTCTGGGATTCAGTAAAATGAAAGATCTCTTATTCACCATTCAAAAGTTATCAGCAAGTTGAAGTTCCAATAAAGGTTTTGGAGCTGGAGTGAATCTTCAAGGTCATTGTATCAAATATCATTTTATCAAAGGGTCTTGTGATAAAGAATTTGATATACAAAATATGAAAGCCCCAGCTTAAATAGTTCCGGAGATATGACCTTGTTGATGTTTTTTAAAAAGTTGGTCAAAGTCCAAAGCCAATGTTACAAGTAAAAACTTTGATAGCTATAAAGGTTTTGTCAAAAAATGCACACATGAAAAATGAATGACCCATCACTTACAATTCAAAAGTAATGAGCAGCAAGGTTCAAGTTTCACCTGAAGTTTTGAAATATGATACAAGTCAAACTTCAAGGTCAAGATTGCAAAAGACAATGATGTAAAATGAAAGGTTCTGTCAGTAAGAATTCATATACAAAATCTAAAGGTCGTACTTTAAATAGTTTAGGAGATTCTGTCTAAGTTTGGGTCTCTTAAAAATATCAAACGCTAAGGTTTACGTCACAAGATTGAAGTCTCTGGTAATGTCAGGAAGGTCTTTTTACATAGAATGCTGATATATGAAATATGAGAGCCATATGACTCCCAATTCAAAAGTTAGTAGCAATGTTAAAGTAGGGGAAGATATACAGGACAGGACAATATGCCTCCCCCTCCCCCGCTATAGTCGCAGGGGTATAAATCACTTGAATCCACACACCTGCTACACTTGAAAATGATTTGTTTAAGTGAATTATCTGCACTATTTAAACGTGTTTGCATATTAACATGACGAATCATGACCTTGCTGTTTTTTAGATGAATTTCAAGAACATTTCCCTATACATTCCCTTAAAAACGTGTGTCCATTACATAAAACACTTGAATCCACATACCTGCTACACTTGAAAATGATTTGTTTAAGTGAATTATCTGCACTATTTAAACGTGTTTGCATATTAACATGACGAATCATGACCTTGCTGTTTTTTAGATGAATTTCAAGAACATTTCCCTATACATTCCCTTAAAAACGTGTGTCCATTATTGTGGTTCCCCCCCCCCCCCCCCGCCTCATCCTTCCCCGAGGACCACATTGTGAACAAACTTGAATCTTCACTACCTGGGGATGCTTGCATATTGATATGATTAATTATAACCTTCTCATTCTTGTGAAGAAGATTTTTTTCCTTTATATCTCCATGTAAAACTTTGACCCACTGATGAGGTCCTACCCAAACCCAGGGAGGCCATGGTTTTAACAAAATTGTATATATACTATATCAGGAAACATTTACATCAATATCATTTTTTCTTGACCAGTGCTTCTTGAGATTTTAAATGACCCACCCTAATTTTGCCTTTTCTTGATTATTTTCCCTTTGACCCTTCATTTGAACAAACGGTACCGCTGTGGTGGTCTAGAGATTAGAGCGCACACCCCGCATGCGGAGGGCCGGGGTTCAAATGCTGGCCACAACAAACCTAAGTCGTTAAAAGAGGTAGTGACAGTTTCATCCTCAAACGCTCGACATTAGGTGTGAATGTCACAGGTCTTTGGAGATGACCTTAAAAATGGATGTCTGGTGTCACAGTAGGTGTGGCACGCGAAAGAACCCTCACTGCTCAATGGCCGTAAGTGGCGAGTATAGGTCTAAATTCAAATGTTAAACAAGATGCAATCAATCATTTGAACAAACATGAATTCCCTTTACCTAAGGATGAATGGTACCATTTTTGATTGGAATTTGTTAAGTGGTTGTGGAGAAGAAGATAATGTAAGAAGTCAATAACAACAGATAAATTTCAATTAGAAAAGCTCACTTTGTACTGTAGATATCGGCCTGGATAGTTTTGTGTGTTTAGAGCACCTGACTATTACATATGTAATACAGGGGTCTCAGGTTTGATTCCCGGTCCAGTCAAACCATTGATATCAATCTGGATAGTTCAGTGGTTAGAGCACCTGACTAGTAATACAGGGGTCTCGGGTCCAATTCCTGGTCCTGTCATATCATGGGAACGAAGGACCTTGGATTCGATTCCCAGTTCAGCCATATCTTCTTTTCCTTCCCATTACATTGACATATATGTAAACATGTAAATATATCACAGACTATCCTTGACAATTCAGTTTGATATGATTACACTTTGTTTATTTTGTAGGACGGTGGAGATTTAGATAAGTGGTGTGATGTTATTGATGGTAAACAGAAGACTGTGACCTTGAATCTGAAGATCTGTGATGAAGACTGGACGTTTGGGGTCACTCTCTGTTACAGTACTACAAATCTAAGTAAGTACTCAGTAATAATGTAAGACTGAACTCTGTATCATGTTTATCTAATATATACATTGTAAAATCAAACACAAATTAATTCACAAACAAAATAATGTTCTGTTAAACTCACAAACACAAGTACATGTTACACATCACAAACAGAGGACTGTAATTAACACAGGGCTGTAATTAACACGGGGTTGTAATTAACACAGGGTTGTAATTAACACAGGGTTGTAATTAACAAGCAGAAGGAATTAACCCAGTTATGTAATTAACACTGTGTTGGTAGATGTAATTAACACTGTGTTGGTAGATGTAATTAACACTGTAGAGCTGTGTAATTAACACTGTAGAGCTGTGTAATTAACACTGTGTTTAGAGATATTGGATTTTCTTCACTTTAGCAGTGCGACACTCAGCCACAAAGAGGTTGTCTCTGATGTCCACACATAAACCTGATGGACGGCGTAAATGACAGTGAATGTAACGGAGGAACTGTCCGTCCTGATCTAGGATGTGGATACGGTGATTGTCACAGTCTGCTGTCAGGATGTGACTCTGGCTGTCTGTAGTGATGCCGATTGGAGTAAATGATTGCTTGGTATAAGAGGGATGACCAGTGTATCTAAATCGGAGTTTTCCTGACTGATTGACCACCACTACTGCTCTAGCTGACCGGTCAGCCACACAGATATCCAGGTTCCTGTTCTCACTGAGGTATTTATAGTAACCAGATGAGTAGAGAGGACGACCCTGATCATCAAACTGAATGCTTTGTTTCTCTGTGGAGCCGGAGTAACGCACGACTTTGTAATTGTAATCATCACTGATCATGGTAACCAGGAGGTCGTTACCCGCGGTACAGCAGACATAGAGAGGTCTCCACCCCTGTAGTGTGATCACGGTCTGTATCTGTTTATTCTTAATTAAGTTTATAGTGTTATAATAATAGTCAATATAAACAAGATCTCCGTCCCGTGTCACTGCTATGTCCCGCGGTTGTCCCCCTGACTTGGTTTGTATTGATGTCAGTAGTTTACTCTGGAGGTTGAGCAGCTTCATGGTGTTGTTCTCCCCGCGTGTCCAGACTTGATCTTCACTCAGACAGCTAACACTGTATAGTCCTCTATACCCAGTGTCTATGGTGGCGGTGACGCGCGGCTCATCAAGCAGTGGTTTGACTGGAGGAGACGATACAGCTTCTGCTGACTTCATTGTGTCGCCATGTTCTGTGTTAATGGATAATGGCGGCAGAGAACTAAACATTTCATTGAGTTGATCTTTGTTTATTTTCTGAGCAGAGAAACTGGGTAATGTGACTCGGACTTTAGGCGGTAATGTTCTAAATTCGGAATTCCTAGATTTGTAAGTAGAGGTTAAGGAGACGTCATTTGATTTTAGGATTGATTTCAAGTCGGACATGATCTGTTTGAGTTCCGCCATTTTCTGTGTGATTTCTTCTGTGTTTTTCTTTATCGCGTCCAGATGTTTAGTTTTCATCTCCGTAATGGTGGATTTCCGCTGGTTGACAATGGCGGTAATCTCCCGGTGTAAGACTTCTCCTTGTTTATCGGCATCTGTCGTCAGTTTCCCGTAATTCCTTTCTAATTCGGCTTTCTCAGTTTCGACATTAGACACCATTATTTCATATCGGGGATAAATTCTGGTCTCTAATTCTTTAAGATCTTTTTGTAAACTTTCTGTTTTAGCGCTGAGTTTTTCCAGAATATCTGACATATCGTGACCTTTGTGTTTACCTGAAGTGACGCAGGTAGAACAGACAGGAATATCGCATTTTTCACAGTAAATTTCACAGTGTTTATCGGCGTGTTTCGGACATTTTGGGTAGTTAGGGGTAGCCTTTCTGCGTAAAAAGGGCACGACTTTGTGATCTTTGGAGGTATCTGAGAGGTGCTCCCCAACACAGGCCTTGCATAAGTTTATATTACAAAGTTCACAATGACTCTGTAGGGGGACAGTTTCACAGAGGTCACACAGTAGGACTTCCTGAGCACTGCGCCGGGGATGCATTTCTGATGTCGGGATCACACGAGAAGTTTACTGTTAAATAAATAAAAACGGAATTTAATTTAAAGATTTTGACAGATTACAACAATTAACGAAATAGAATTATAGTATGATATAAAACACAGTCGTCATTACTATAATAATAATCTAGTCTCACCTGAAAATCCAACATGGCCTCCCTGTTCTTTCGACCTTCCGTCTAGTCCTGAGCATTAAATACCTGTGCCGGCTGTCAGCCTGTATACACTATCTACGTGTTATCGCTTGAGTAAATACAGAGTGTATATAGTTTTAAAATTTGGTCTGACCTAGTTTATGTTGGGTAGGTTTGCTAACATTTACGTCAGACGTAAAGTTTCATTAAAAATTGGAATCTGCAAACAATGCATAGATATAACTTCTTTGATTATATCCCTTTTTATATTGAATTCGGCCTTTTGTGCAAATAGAATCATATTTATCGTTATCCGTTTCTGGTACTAAATAGTAAATACATATACATGTATGTGTTTTTATATACTTTTTTCTTTTGTAGAATGAGTTGAGTGGAATAATGAACCTCCAGATGTCTATGTACACGTGTATGAATAAACTGTTGTACTCGCGCGTGCGAGCTTATCCTATATTATGTGTTTGAGTTTTATTTCCTTAATATTTTAGGATTTGTTGAATTAGTGCAGGGGCGGATCCAGGAAGTTTAAAAAGTGCGGGGTCTAGCTACCATTAATTTTGGTTTTCAAAGGAAGGAGGAGTCCACCCTCAAAATGTGTTATTTAGAAAGTCTTTTGACGAAGGGGGAGGTGTCCAACTCTCAGACCTCCCTCTGGACCCGGCACTGTAGTGAATTACAACAGAGATTATAAAAAAGGACTTCCTTCCAGTGATTTATTTCATAATGATGTGTTTGTTATTATATGGCGGATCTAGAGGGGGTCCCCCCCCCCCCCCCCCCCCCCCCCAGGTCCCGCCCCCCCCCCCTCTTTTTTTTGCGGATCAACAAATTGAAGTTATTCAATTTTAATGAAACTTTGAGTCTAAATGATATGAAAGGTGGATACTTGCTTCGTTCAAATTTATCAACAACAGTATATCATTTAATTCTACGGTAAATAAGACGAAACACTGATATATATAAATTACGATATTTTCGTCAGATACAAGTATCACTTAAGGTAGCTCACTACACACAAAAAAATTATTTAATGGCTTGTTAATACACTTCTTATGAAGTATGGTTTCACCATCGAAAGAGTGATAGAAGCTTTCAATTATTTTATATGAATTTTTGTGATTTTCCCGGAATGATTAGAATGGTGTTTTGTTTGCAAATAAGAGATTCTTGCGTCCAAATGTCACTGCGATTTCGTTCATGATATGAATATCTGATAAAACATGCCGAGAAGATTCAGATATAAACATTCTAATTTTTAAAAAAAAAAATATTTATGAAAATTGAAAACGCTATTTGCTCAATATTTTTAAATCTACGAATAAAATCTTCAAAAAAACATGTCAGAAAAGATATATATCCAAGAAATATATTATAAAAAATAATTGAAACGAAATGACCAAATTTTAGATATAATCACTATATTCAAACTGGATCAAAATTGGTAGAAATCGCTAAAATAATTATATTGTTCCTGATTGTATGTACTGTTCATCAAGAAATTAGTTTCCTTTATAAAGTAGTTCAATTTGTAAACCATTTTACATCAAGGGAATGTAGTTTTCTGATTACAATGTTCTCATGACTACTTTTTTTTATAATTCCGATCGGGCTTTTACCCTTTAAAACATCCTTTTTGAAATTGGATCTGAGTATAGCGATAACAACGACTAGAACTGGGGGAACAAGCAAATTAATAAGACATTTTCATGTATAAAAACCGTCTAAAGATCCTCGTAAGATATTATGTACACAAGCAGAAGATGTAAATGTAAATAATGTGTGTGAAGAGTAGCTTAAAGATCATGACCCCCTTCCCCCTTTCACAATTTCCTGGATCCGTCTATGTGTTTACACAACAATCCTCTGAGACCAAAATATGTACATCATACGAAAGCCTATTAGTATCATTTAAAAAAAACCCACACATTCCATTATCTCGTAATTACGAGAAAAGATCTCCTAATTCGAGATAAATCCAAGTTGTACAACTCGTGGATAATTCTGGAAACGCATTTGATACTATTTCCCTCTTTGTTGATTGGTCAGCAAATTGAAGTGATCTTATTCAAAGTGTGTGTGACGGTACATATTGTCGCCCGGCGTCGCATGATTTAATTACGGATAGTTTAGAGTTTCCATAGAAATTTAAAACTTCATCTCATTAATAACAGAGCCATGACGTTAATCAGGTCAATATACAAGGACCCCCACGTAGTGCACAGGGGCTTGTGTGGAAACATCAGGACCCCCCCCCCCCCGGAAAATAACTTGGGTTCAGCTTCTCTACACTATTGTAGGTTAAAGTTTCTTTAATTCATGTCTTCAAGGGGTAGGTTGAGTCCACAAGAGGACAGCAATGTTCAGGGACATACAATGTTACTCTTTAAGATAATCTCAAAATCAAAATTGTCATCATTAGTAGTATATTCATATTGTAATCGTCTACAGATGGTGCAGATTCAAGTTTGTTCAAATGATGACCCCCAGGGGTAGATTTCGACCATAATAGTGGAACAAAGTTTTACGTGAAGGTATACATTAAAAGGACAACAGGACAATGGTAAATCATTATTGATATACAAACATCAGTTCAAACAATGGGGGGGGGGGGGGGGGGGGGGGGTCTCAACAGAATGCGCTCATGAAGTATGCTAGCATAAATCGTGACAGTTCCTGACTTAGTGTATTTTTCGAAATGAAATTAAGATAAAGTGACATTTGCAACAACATCCCAAGAACGTCAATTCCAAGTGAACGTGTCAATTTCAATCATGTCGCGGTTCTACAGTAGACGAGAAACCGGACAAGATTGAAGCACAGGCACTCGACGTTTTAAATATCTATAATAAAAAAAATTGTCTTCCTGTAAACATAATATTGACAATATTATGTTTACAGGAAAACAATTTTTTTTTATTATAGATATTTAAAACGTCGAGTGCCTGTGGATTGAAGGTGTTGTTTATAGAAATGTAGCACAGACCGACAGTAATTCACAAACTCGACTCCTGTCCAGGTGCAACTGGTGTCGAAGTTAATCGATATCTTAATAATTGTAATAATATTACCTTAAACCAAATAATAAAATGGATTAAACTTCAGTTTCTAAGACACCACAGGAGGCTGAAAACTACCACATCGACTACAATCTGAATACCACAAAACATTTTTTTTTTCAAATGTAAATTTTACTATCATCCTTGCCTGTTTATATTTTACTGAAGCCTATCGGTGCTGGGACATACGAATGCGCAGTAAATTTTATTTCGCATCAAATTTTATGCGAAGTAAAATAATGCGCATTAGATTGATTCGAGTTAAATAACGTTCACACGGCAGTAAGATTTAATGCGAAGTAAACTAATTCATATTAAATTCTTATGCATCTCTAAATTAAAGGGTGCGCTATAGACTATATCATTGAAAATCATTTTATAGATAGTTTAATGAATTTATATTGTGTAGATACAGAATTCATTGTTCAAAACACTATATACCGGTATAACAAATCGCATTTTCCTCTATGAACCAACCAATTTCAGCACACGACACAATCCGTTCATATTGACTATGAACGGATATTATGAACTAGTTTCAGCGCCGGATCCAGGAATTGTGGTTACGGGAGGGGGGCACTTTATGAGGCAGAGGGTCGAGGGGGCGAAGCCCCCGGAAGCTCCAGATTTTATGGGGCTTGGAATATTTCTCCTATTAAGTCATTTGTACTACTTCCTTTCATTTTAATAAGGTGAAACTAGTAGACGCACAAACATCCACATCATTTTAAAAACTAAAGAGAGAGAGAGAGAGAGAGAGAGAGAGAGAGAGAGAGAGAGAGAGAGAGAGAGAGAATTATCAAAAGGTAGTGAAGGGCAATATTAATGACAGTTATATTTGTCCTCTCCGAAATTGTTATTAACGTATTCAGTTTGTATCAACCGTGCTCCCTATAAAATGAATACAACACACTATATATTGCCCGACAGCCAGCCGTACGTGCATGACGCCGCCATTTTACATAATCACAGATCACACACATGACCGATTGCTTTTGCTTTTACATATGACAAGCAAAGAAAATTGTGCATGAAATATTCAACTTGACAACATACATGCAATATTCTCCCGAAAAAAAAACAACATCAGGGCCGGCCAGAAAAAAAAAAAACTAGAGATAAAATGATGATATTTACCAATGAAAAACTCTAGAAAACCCGTGTTCCTTGCCAAGTGCCGCTGGATGTAGGGAGTTTGTGAACGGACCTCACAAAATACCAATAATATAAAAATCAATATACATTAAGTTATAAAATTTTGTTTAACCCGTGCAGAACGGCGGCTAGAAGTGAATACTTTAACAAAACCAGCTCTTAAAAACCCCTTACTAAGCATTCTGTACAGTATGGTGTCCGGATAGGGCCATTTGTAAAAGCGTGACTGCACGTTAGTTACATCACGCCAACAAGCAACACACCTTCGCGCTCTCACGCCAACAAGCAACGCGGCAATAAGCATCACGCCAACAAGCAACTCACATTCGCGCTCTCACGCCAATAAGCAACACGCCTTCGTGCCGTCACGCCAACAAGCAAGGCGCCTTCGCACCGTCACGCCAACAAGCAATACGCCTTCGCGCCGTGTTGCTTGTTGGCGTGACAGTGAGATGGCGAGTTGCTTGTCTGCGCGAAGTCGCGTTGCTTGTTGACGCGAAGGCCTGTTGCTTGTCTGCGCGAAGGCGCGTTGTTGGTTGGCGTGACGGCGTGTTGTGACTAACGCGCAGTCACGCTTTTGCAAATGGCCCTATCTGGACACCATAGTACAGGCCTTACCATTTTAAATACACATAATGAATATAACATTTTCCCACTATACTATCGAAACGCGGGAAAATATAAATATCCACTCCTATAGTTTACAAGGAGTGTTTCCGATATTGCTCTATGTTGAGTCAGTCAAAACAAATGAAGATATCAGAATTGTGTTCCTATTATATACCATACGTGTTTGTTTTGTCTCTTCAAAGGTCTAAAATTGTTTGTAGTGGGTTCGTCATACAACGATATTGGATAGAATATGGTACATTGTAGTAAATTAATCATGAGTTTATTTATATGAGATAGCTAAATTTCACATGGATAACCAGTGACTGATTCTTAATTGTCAACATTTTCACCAAACAGTTCAGAAATTACCCCGGTACATACTATTAGGGGTTTTATAAAATTCCTTATTAAGAGTGACAAATTTTTAAATATCACCTTCTCAAGGAGAAAAATCCCTTTAAGAAGATGAATCCTATGTAAAAAATTATACGTATATGCGACCCACTTGATCTTTATTTTTTCTGCAACATATTCTAGTGTTTGTTTGTCACTTGTATGGTGAGATTCATCTGTGGCAAGAGCTGGTATGATGTCTTGAGTCAGAAAGCACCAACAGTTTTCTATGGAGCGCCAAAATAACAAACTCAAATATTTGAAGATATCTTTAATTATTTGAAGGTATTATCAATTCATTTCATGCATGCAGCATTCCAATCAAAGATTTCTTCAAGTAATTAATGATATCTTCAATTCTACATTATATATATATATTGCGAGCATGAATTGAATTATTGATATCATTATTCATTCTGCTGAATTGATGCACGCAATCATTTAATTCTTGCTCTCCTCAAATGAATTATAGTTTAATGATATCAACAATAGAATTAATGCGTGCTACAATTTAATTGAAGAGAGCAATAATTCATTAATGCTAACATCACTTAATGTGCGTAATGATTGAATTATTGCTCTCTTCTATTGAATTAATGATATCAGTAATTAAATTGATACGTGCAATAATTCATTTAGAGAGAGTAACTATCTAATTAAGAGATATAAACCTCAATTCAACCTATCCACAATTGAATGAATGATTTCTTTAATTGAATTGTTGATCTCTTTAAAAAAAACATCAGGCGCGCATTAATTACTTATGAAATAGTCTTGTATATGATTAAAAAATCCTCAATTGAATTAAGGAGATAATCAAGTCATTCATACAGGACTCTAAATTAATGTTTGCATGCAATATATCTACGACATGGATGTGCGCATCAATTGGATTGATGAGAACAATAATTGATTTGATGCGCTATATTATTGGATTTCAATTATTTGAGCTTATGTAAAACATTGATAAGATTTTAAAAATCAACCTGGTGAATTTGTATTACAAAATTCATGAGAGGATACGTCCATTTTTTTTAACAAAGATAGAAGGTAATTTAAATTTATGCGCAATGTACCAGGTTCAATTATCGGCGTGTTTCAGACGTGTTTGAATTAGGAGGGGGGAGGTCCAACATGTAACATGTTTAGTGGATATTTAGTTGACGGCATTTGGTGGGAGCGAAACCAGGAATTATCCAAGAGAAGGGCGTAATGAGTACCTAAGGCACGAAATCTCTAAACAAAAATATCTAAGATGAAGCAAAATCGTGATTGTTGGGGGTTCTCTAGTACAATTTTGTCCTCATATTTCAAGGTCAGATGACAGTCAAAATTGACATAATGTGCACGTACATATCATAAACATGTAGATCTATATCTTTGTAACAGTATATGAAGGAATCTTTGTAACAGTATATGAAGGAATCGGGAGCAAATCCTGATTCTGAAGTTATGTTATATAAACTGCTGTTATAAACTGGATTTTCAAAGAATTTATGGTTTTTGCAACGTTTGATTAAACTTTTCTGTAAGGCCACATACACACAGAATGTTCATTAAAATGCTCCCTTTTAAAGTGGAATTAGGATATCGCGTAACATTTCTTTACAAAGATATCTAATTTTTATTTATGTCAAAAGTCAACTAAAAAATTAAAGTAATACAAAAATGTATATAATTATGAATACATGTATTAGGTCTTTTAGGCACAGTATTACAGAATTTTGATTTTATTTATTATACTTTTTGGTCGAATTACAACAGTCTGGCCCGTACAACATGCACTGGCAAACGCGGAAGTCTATAGTCATAAAAGTGTATATATAAGAATAATTATCATAATAAGTTATTATCACATTTAAAGTTATGATTATGGATACTACTACCCCTAGGCCTCCCCCGACCGGTCGCGGCAGTTCAGTGGTAGAGCGTTCGCTTCGTAACCGGGAGGTCGTGAGTTCAAACACCGTTCATGCCTCAAACCTAAGACGTTACAAATTGGTAGTGATTGCTCCTTCGCCAAACGCTCGACATTTAGAAGTGAATGGAAGTGAGAATCACGGATCTTTCGGATGTGACCTTAAAAACGGAGATCCCTTGTCGAACATGTAGTAGGTGTTGGCACGATAAAGAACCCTCACTGTGACCCTGAACGCTAAGGATTGGTCTAAATTCTTGGTACTCCACCTACAACTGGTGACGTCTCAATAGGAATAAAATATTCTCGACGGAACGTAAAATCAATCAATCATTCAATCAATACTACCCCCCCCCCCCCCGCCTCCTTTGATTTTCTTGCGGCGATAATTTCAACGAAATGTGTGGATTCCCAGTCTATCCCATCCCAATTTCGATTTATGTAATCGTTTCACGCTTTTTTGTAAGCTTTAGAGATTGGCCTTATTATACCGGAAGAAAGCCAATCTATTTAACGTGGTGAGAATGATTGTTTGGATGTTTCAGAGTGTTTGATGGATTGTGCATATCAGAGTATTTAACTGGCTGTGTGCGTCAGTGTTCAATTAACCGTGTGTGTCAGAGTGTTCAATTACACGTGTGTGTCAGAGTGTTCAATTGCCTGTGTGTAAAGGAAAGTGTTCAATTGCCTGTGTGTAAAGGAAAGTGTTCAATTGCCTGTGTGTAAAGGAAAGTGTTCAATTGACCGTGTGTAAAGGAAAGTGTTCAATTGACCGTGTGTAAAGGAAAGTGTTCAATTGCCCGTGTGTAAAGGAAAGTGTTCAATTGCCTGTGTGTAAAGGAAAGTGTTCAATTGCCTGTGTGTAAAGGAAAGTGTTCAATTGACCGTGTGTAAAGGAAAGTGTTCAATTGACCGTGTGTAAAGGAAAGTGTTCAATTGCCTGACTGTAAAGAAAGTGTTCAATTGACCGTGTGTAAAGGAAAGTGTTCAATTGCCTGTATGTAAAGGAAAGTGTTCAAATGCCTGTGTGTAAAGGAAAGTGTTCAATTGACCGTGTGTAAAGGAAAGTGTTCAATTGCCTGACTGTAAAGGAAAGTGTTCAATTGACCGTGTGTAAAGGAAAGTGTTCAATTGCCTGTGTGTAAAGGAAAGTGTTCAATTGCCTGTGTGTAAAGGAAAGTGTTCAATTGATAAGCAAAAATTCAAGGAGTGAATAAAATTATATTTCACAAATTTCGACCGCAGCAATGTCTTCTATGTTGTTTTTAGTACCAAATATTAAATTTTCGTACTAAAATACCAATAACTGTAGAAGTGTTCAGTTTCAGGTGGGAAGTTAACGTGTTCATTTGACACGCGTTACACGTATGTGTGCTTGTGAGTGCTTGTGTGTGTGTGTGGGGGGGTGTATGTGTGTGTGTGTGCGTGTGTGTGTGCGTGTGTGCATGCGTGTGTTCCCTGTAGCTCAATGCACTAAAATTTTATTTAATGGTTTGCTAAAACACATGTTTTATTAGATATTCATATCATGCACCAAATGACAGCGAAATTTGGACACAAGAATCTCTTATTTGCAAACAAAACGTCTCTTTATCATTCCGGTAAAAATCACTAAAAATCATATAAAATGATTGAGAGCTTGTATCACTCTATCAATGGTGAAATGAAGTCTTCATTCAAAACTTTAAAAAAAAACAAAAAACCTGACAACAACGCAAGACTGACTGATTGTATTTTGTTTAACATCCTACTCGAGAAATTTCCAATCATATTGAGGGTACTGAGTAAAATCCGGTCTCGCTCCCGGTCTTCGGTCTCGGTCCCGTGACTTAAACCCGGTCTTCGATCGGTCCCATTCCCAGATTTTTTTATTCCTTAAAAAAGATTATATCGGACTGTAAGAGTCCCATATCTCGTTGTTTTAAATATGACAGTGTTATGCATGCATTCTGATAGTTAATTGATCATGTCATTACTCATCTTAGAAAACAATACGGGGAAATTTCGGGACCGGTGGGACCGACAAAATAAAAACCATGTTAAAAGCCGGTCCCGGTCTCGACATTTTCCCTCAATAGCCGCTTTAATATACCTTTTCATAAAAAGATAAGGATGTGATACTCAATGACATCCCCTTGTACTAGATACACGGGCTTCTAAATTATTGTGCGTGTGTGTATGTTTTTTTTTTTAAATTCCAATTTTCCTATTTAATAGGTCAAACTCGAACTCAGCTACGTGATATTTTCTCCCACATGAACGCGTTACACTAATTGTTCATCAGAAGATATAAACATGGGAGGGAAATAAAATATATATGTACTTATCCCGGTGTGCTTGTTTCTAATTTAGTGCTAGTGATATCTAAAAATGTATTTCATTTCTTCCATTCAGGTCAACATCAGTTGTTGTTATACACCTTAAAAGATTTCTTATATAAAGCTAATTACAGGGTTTGACACTAAGGCACGTCCGACCGACCGAGTCTACTAAATGTTAGGTCCGGTCGGGTAAAATGTCTATTTACTAGTCCAACTGGTCATGTTTAAAAATAAACAACAAACTTTACTTTAAACCACAAGATATTTTATTCTTAGCTAAAAAGAAAAAAAAAATAACTGCAAAGAGTTTGAGAGCAAGTTTGATCCGCGTGAAGACACAAAACTCTATAGTTCTAATAAATAAGTCGGGTGTGATGTTTTACGACATTTACACAATGTTAATATATGTTTCGGATAAATATATATAAATTGAATTCATTTTCATTAAAAAAAAAAAAAGAGTTTAATTGAATTAAATATCTATAAGAAAGTCTTTATTCAATTAATAAATTACGTCATGAACAACCCTTTTTCGGTGTTGATATATGTGCAGGATTGTCTCTATATATTTTTATTGTGACGCAAACATCTAGAGATTTCCATCGCCGATTTCTCATTATGACGTGCTGCCGCATCTGGGACCTTTTTTCGCAGTCGCATATGCCTTCTCGTCCTCAAGGAAAGATGTCCCAAGAGAAAAAAAAAATGAAAAGGTTGGGAAGACTCAAAATAGGGATTATGAAATAGAAATTTAAAACAAAAACAGTTTAGGTCATTTTATTCTAAATGGACTAAATGATTTCCGTGCCGGTAAAATTTAAAGAAACAGAAAATGTGTTTGGAAAATAAAAGCATCAAATAAATGACAAGCTTAAAGATTTTTTGGAGACAATTAAATATGCTTTAGTTCAAACTTAACGTTTGTAACTTAAATTAAGTACCGGTATCTAAATATGGAGAAACTATCAGTTAACGTCTTTCTGGAAAGTTGGTCGGGGCTAGTGGATGTAAGGTCAGGTCTAGTAAAAATCATTTGAAGTAGCCCGACTGGTCTAGTGCTCAAAAAAGTAAATGTCAAACCTTGTAATACGATTTAGAAGTAACATTTTTACTGTTAAACCAATTCTCACACTCGTGGTCTATTGACAGGTCAACAGTTTACAGTTTACGAACTGTTGACCGGGCAATAGTCTGCTTTATTTCTACTGGCTATATATGTCACGTGGTTCTCGGTCTGCTGCTATGGCGAGGTTGACTTATGAAGATACAGAATTTAGTAGATGGCGAACACGAAACACGAAAAATGTAATTGTTGATTTTTAATTAGGATATTACGTAGGTTTTCTTTTAAACTAGTGGAAGTGTTGATAAATGTATACAATTCCTCAGTCATGTTAAAAGTTCGAAGTCAACAAACCATATCACATGGCATGTGCATCCAGTAAAAACAACCTAAACATTGAAAGTGTATAACTTTATAACATTGTATTTATTAGAACTATAGAGTTTTGTGTCTTCACGCGGATCAAACTTGCTCTCAAACTCTTTGCAGTTATTTTTTTTCTTTTTAGCTAAGAATAAAATATCTTGTGGTTTAAAGTAAAGTTTGTTGTTTGGCCCTCGAACGGATCTGTTGCCCTCAGCCTACGGCTTTGGGTAACATACCCGTTTTCGGGTCAAACAAAACAGCTGTTGTCCTCGATTGATTGATTGATTGATTGATGTTTTCCGCCACACTCAACAATTTTTCAGTTATATGGTGGCGCCCAGTTTTTATTGGTGGAAGAGATAACCCAGATACAATGTACCTGGGAAGAGACCACCGACCTTCTGAAAGTAAACTGGGAAACTTTCTCACTTACCGGCTCGAGTAGGATTCGAACCCGCGCCGACAGAGGTTAGAGGCCGTGTGATTTTGAGCGCGATGCTCTAACCACTCGGCCACGGAGGCCCCTTGTTGTCCTCGAACCCAGTCAGTAACTGTATACTGGTGTATAACGAACCCGGTCTCTCTACATGTGTGCATACTAACATTTTAACTGTTAAACCAACTCTCACACTCATGTCTATTGACCGGGCAATAGCCTGCCTTCTTTCCATTGGCTACGCAAGTCACGTGATTATCGGTCTGCTGCTTTGTTTACGCAATGGCGAGGTTCAGTGATTTAATTGATGATGCAATACAGAATTTATTAGATGAAACGCTAAGAGGGAATACCACCGTATACAACGTCACATTGGAGGAGTCGTCACTGTGGAGCATGAGGGCTCGGCTCCGAAGCGGGGAAAACGACGTAGTATCACCGAGTATGAGATCGATTTTCTGATAAACTACACCATATTTCTGCAAAAATAATATTGCATAGAGTGTGGTAGATATATTTTGACCATTCAAATCTGTCACCGAATTTCAGAAACCCGTTCTTACCTCAAACACTTCGTTCACGTTTCACAAGGAGGTCTACAAAGTTGAAATTGATGATTAAAAACCATCTTTCTTGGTCACTTCATCTTTGTGCCTGCTTGATTTGCTTGATAGAGAGTATGTATATCCCGATACCATGATTGTTAATTATTATATCGCCCTTTTACTTACATTTCACATGTAATTTGAACAAAATCTTACCAATTTGTAATGTATCGCAAAAGGGCTCAAATCTGGCATCCCTCTAGGAGTATTCTATATATATATTTCAAAGTTTCGTGAGATATATGTTGTGTAGTGACTGGTTACATTCTATACTGACAGGGTTATATTGTGTAGTGACTGGGTTATATTGTGTAGTGACTGAGTTATGTTGTGTAGTGACTGAGTTATGTTGTGTAGTGACTGGGTTACGTTGTGTAATGACTGGGTTATGTTGTGTAGTGACTGGGTTATGTTGTGTAGTGACAGGGTTATATTGTGTAGTGACTGGGTTATATTGTGTAGTGACTGGGTCATGTTGTGTAGTGACTGAGTTATGTTGTATAGTGACTGAGTTATGTTGTGTAGTGGTTGGGTTATGTTGTGTAGTGACTGGGTTATGTTGTGTAGTGACTGAGTTATGTTGTGTAGTGACTGGGTTATGTTGTGTAGTGACTGGGTTATATTGTGTAGTTACTGGGTTATGTTGTGTAGTGATTGGGTTATGTTGTATAATGACTGGGTTATATTGTGTAGTGACTGGGTTATGTTGTGTAGTGACTGGGTTATGTTGTATAGTGATTGGGTTATGTTGTGTAGTGACTGGGTTATGTTGTATAGTGACTGGGTTATGTTGTGTAGTGACTGGGTTATGTTGTGTAGTGACTGTGTTATGCTGTGTAGTGACTGGGTTATGTTGTGTAGTGACTGGGTTATGTTGTGTAGTGACTGGGTTATGTTGTATAGTGACTGGGTTATGTTGTGTAGTGACTGGGTTATGTTGTGTAGTGACTGGGTTATGTTGTATAGTGACTGGGTTATGTTGTGTAGTGACTGGGTTATGTTGTATAGTGACTGGGTTATGTTGTATAGTGACTGGGTTATGTTGTGTAGTGACTGTGTTATGCTGTGTAGTGACTGGGTTATGTTGTGTATTGACTGGGTTATGTTGTGTAGTGACTGGGTTATGTTGTGTAGTGACTGTGTTATGTTGTGTAGTGACTGGGTTATGTTGTGTAGTGACTGGGTTATGTTGTGTAGTGACTGGGTTATGTTGTGTAGTGACTGAGTTATGTTGTGTAGTGACTGGGTTATATTGTGTAGTGACTGGGTTATATTGTGTAGTGACTGGGTTATGTTGTGTAGTGACTGGGTTATGTTGTGTAGTGACTGAGTTATGTTGTGTAGTGACTGGGTTATATTGTGTAGTGACTGGGTTATATTGTATAGTGACTGGATTTTGTTGTATAGTGACTGGGTTATGTTGTGTACTGACCGGGTTATGTTGTATAGTGACTTGGTTATGTTGTGTAATGACTGAGTTATGTAGTGTAGTGACTGAGTTATGTTTTGTAGTGACTGGGTTATGTAGTGTAGTGACTGAGTTATGTTGTGTAATGACTGGGTTATGTTGTGTAATGACTGGGTTATGTTGTGTAATGACTGAGTTATGTAGTGTAGTGACTGGGTTATGTTGTATAGTGATTGGGTTATGTTGTGTAGTGACTGGGTTATGTTGTATAGTGACTGGGTTATGTTGTGTAGTGACTGGGTTATGTTGTGTAGTGACTGGGTTATGTTGTATAGTGACTGGATTTTGTTGTATACTGACCGGGTTATGTTGTATAGTGACTTGGTTATGTTGTGTAATGACTGAGTTATGTTGTGTAGTGACTGGGTAATGATGTGTAATGACTGGGTTATGTTGTATAATGACTGGGTTATGTTGTGTAGTGACTGTGTTATGCTGTGTAGTGACTGAGTTATGTTGTGTAGTGACTGAGGTATGCTGTGTAGTGACTGTGTTATGCTGTGTAGTGACTGTGTTATGTTTCTCAGTGACTGGGTTATGTTGTGTAGTGACTGGGTTATGTTGTGTATTGACTGGGTTATATTGTGTAGTGACTGGGTTATGTTGTGTATTGACTGGGTTATATTGTGTAGGGATTAAGTTATGTTGTATAGTGACTGGGTTTTATTGTGTAGTGACTGAGTTATGTTGTGCAGTGACTGGGTTATGTTGTGTATTGACTGTGTTATATTGTGTAGTGACTGAGTTATGTTGTGTAGTGACTGGGTTATGTTATGTAGTGACTGGGTTATAATATATAATGATTGGTTTATATTGTGTAGTGACTGGGTTATGTTGTATATTGACTGGGTTATGTTGTGTAGTGACTGAGTTATGTTGTGTAGTGACTTGGTTATGTTGTATAGTGACTGTGCTATGTTGTGTAGTGACTGGGTTATATTGTGTAGTGACTGGGTTATATTGTATAGTGACTGGATTTTGTTGTATAGTGACTGGGTTATGTTGTGTACTGACCGGGTTATGTTGTATAGTGACTTGGTTATGTTGTGTAATGACTGAGTTATGTAGTGTAGTGACTGAGTTATGTTTTGTAGTGACTGGGTTATGTAGTGTAGTGACTGAGTTATGTTGTGTAATGACTGGGTTATGTTGTGTATTGACTGGGTTATGTTGTGTAATGACTGAGTTATGTAGTGTAGTGACTGGGTTATGTTGTATAGTGATTGGGTTATGTTGTGTAGTGACTGGGTTATGTTGTGTAGTGACTGGGTTATGTTGTATAGTGACTGGATTTTGTTGTATACTGACCGGGTTATGTTGTATAGTGACTTGGTTATGTTGTGTAATGACTGAGTTATGTTGTGTAGTGACTGGGTAATGATGTGTAATGACTGGGTTATGTTGTATAATGACTGGGTTATGTTGTGTAGTGACTGTGTTATGCTGTGTAGTGACTGAGTTATGTTGTGTAGTGACTGAGGTATGCTGTGTAGTGACTGTGTTATGCTGTGTAGTGACTGTGTTATGTTTCTCAGTGACTGGGTTATCTTGTGTAGTGACTGGGTTATGTTGTGTAGTGACTGGGTTATATTGTGTAGTGACTGGGTTATGTTGTGTATTGACTGGGTTATATTGTGTAGTGACTGGGTTATATTGTGTAGTGACTGAGTTATGTTGTGTATTGACTGGGTTATATTGTGTAGGGATTAAGTTATGTTGTATAGTGACTGGGTTTTATTGTGTAGTGACTGAGTTATGTTGTGTAGTGACTGGGTTATGTTGTGTATTGACTGTGTTATATTGTGTAGTGACTGAGTTATGTTGTGTAGTGACTGGGTTATGTTGTGTAGTGACTGGGCTATGTTGTGTAGTGACTGGGTTATGTTTCTCAGTGACTGGGTTATCTTGTGTAGTGACTGGGCTATGTTGTGTAATGACTGGGTTATGTTGTATAGTGACTGGGTTATGTTGTGTAGTGACTGGGTTATATTGTGTAGTGGTTTGGTTATGTTGTGTAGTGACTGGGTTATGTTGTGTAGTGACTGGGTTATATTGTATAGTGACTGGGTTATGTTGTGTAATGACTGAGTTATGTTGTATAGTGACTGGGTTATGTTGTGTAGTGACTGAGTTATGTTGTATAGTGACTGGGTTATGTTGTGTAGTGACTGAGTTATGTTGTGTAGTGACTGAGTTATGTTGTGTAGTGACTTGGTTATGTTGTATAGTGACTGTGCTATGTTGTGTAGTGACTGTGTTATGTTGTGTAGTGACTGGGTTATGTTGTGTAATGACTGGGTTATATTGTGTAGTGACTGGGCTATATTTGGCACCTCCGTGCCCCAAAACGGTGCCTATACTTACCCTTTTCAGGTCAGATCCTATTATGGGAATCAATGCTCGATAATGCCCGTGGTCACCTGAGTGGCACAATTCCTAGTTTAGGCGCTAGGCACCGTACCTAGACCGCTATGGTGTAAAGTCAAATACTGAAAATAGGGTATATTTTGTGCCTCCGTGCCCTAAAACGGTGCCTATACTTACACTTTTGAAGTCAGATCCTATAAGGGGGATCAATGCCCTGTGGTTTGTACGATTTACTGAATCGTTTGTACGATCTAAAAAGTCGTTTGTATGACTTAGAAAATTGTTTGTTCGATTTAAAAAGTCGTTAACATGTACGGTTTTGAAATTCGTTTGTATGATTTACCAAATTGTACAACCGATTTTTGAAATCGTACAAACGACTTTTTAATCGTACAAACGATTTTCTAAATCGCACAAACGAGTTTTTAGATCGTACAAAGGGTTTTCTAAATCGTACAAACGAGTTTTTAGATCGTACAAACGGTTTTCTAAATCGCACAAGCGAGTTTTTAGATCGTACAAACGGTTTTCTAAATCGTACAAACGACTCTTTAAATCGTTTCTACTATTTAATTTTTATCTGCTAGGTTAAATTGGCACGAAAACGCTATCGTAATCTGGTAATTTGGATGCCTATAGCAGGGCTAAAAATAAGTACCAGTATATTGCTTAGTTAGTTATTGGGTCTACTCAGTAATAGTTGCTGATTGAGTCCAACATTTCTGATGTTTTGTGAACTTATCTTTTTACGTTTGTATAAAATCACGTCCACTAGCTATATATTGCTTGAAAAATAGATTAATTAGGTTTACTATTTTATACATATATGGTTTAAAATTCAAACCATGTAATGGGGCCCTGGACCCAGTTGTTGAATCAGTAAACAATTAGGTCACTATCGGTAATGGTTGATTATTGCTTACATTTCTGTTGTTTTGCTTGGCCTTTTCTTCCATTGTTTAAATTTACCTCAACAAGCTAGATATAGCTTGAAAAATAGATTTTGTAGAGATGGTTTTGCATTATTTGCAACAATATCCCTTTGCTGTACATTTTCATATCAATTATTAAAGATGTGTCCACACTTCATTATTATACACCTGATAATAAAATGGAAAGACAACCAATTTACTAAACTGCGTTGTAGCGCACCGTGCGAGATGACACCTTTATTTGTTCTAAGTACATATACACCACAAACAACACGTAATATAAAGCAATCATAGGCATTGTTTGACAAAACACACACTCGTGATACTTATATTATTTCCCAAATACTATAAATGTGCTTCCCTCGCCGCCCAGGAAAAACCATACATGTAGATAAAAACCACAACGTTTGTAAAAAAACAAAAAACTATGGAAACCTGTGTGTCCGCGGCAATATAGTGCGAGGTAAACAAAATAAATGGCGGACCCTCATTTTTACAAAAAAGAAATTGCTGTTTTAATTCAAATATAACTAACATAAAAAAAACAAGAGGCCCATGGGCCACATCGCTCACCTGAGTCACCTTGGTCCATATCAGAAGATTTTCCATATCTATTTGCATGTAAAACCGTAGTCCCTATTATGGCCCCAAACCTTCCCCTGGAGGCCATGGTTTTTGCAAACTTGAATCTACACTATGTCAGAAAGCTTTCATGTAAATGTGAACTTCTTTGGCCCAATGGTTCTTGAGATGAAGATTTTTAAAGATTTTCCCTGTATATTTGTATGTAAAACTTTGATCCCCTATTGTGGCCCCATCCTACCCCCGGGGGGCATGATTTTAACAAACCTGAATCTGCACTATATCAGAAAACTTTCATATAAATCTCAGCTTTTCTGGCTTAGTGGTTCTGGGAAGAAGCTTTTTAAAGATTTTTCCTATATATTTGTATGTAAAACTTTGACCCCCTATTGTGGCCCCATCCGACCCCCGGGGGCCATGATCTTAACAATTTATAATCTGCACTATATCAGGAAGCTTTCATATAAACCTCAGTTTTTCTGGCTCAGTGGTTCTTGAGAAGAAGATTTTAAAAGATTTTTCCTATAAATTTGTATGTAAAACTTTGATGCCCCCCTTGAGGCCCCATCCAATCCCGGGGTCCATGATTTTAACAAACTTGAATCTGCACTATATAAAAAAAACAACAAAAAAAACAACAACAACAAAAAAACAACAACAACAACAAAAAAAAAAAAAAAAAAAAACCCAAAAACTTTGACCCCCTATTGTGGCCCCATCCAATCCCCGGGGGCCATGATTTTAACAATTTGGAATATGTACTATATCAGAAAGCTGTCATATAAATCTCAGCTTTTCTGGGTTAGTGGTTCTTGGGAAGAAGATTTTAAAAGATTTTTCCGATATATTTGTATGTAAAACTTTGACCCCCTATTGTGGCCCCATCCGACCCCCGGGGGCCATGATCTTAACAATTTATAATCTGCACTATATCAGGAAGCTTTCATATAAACCTCAGCTTTTCTGCCTCAGTGGTTCTTGAGAAGAAGATTTTAAAAGATTTTTCCTATCAATTTGTATGTAAAACTTTGAGGCCCCCCTTGAGGCCCCATCCAATCCCCGGGGTCCATGATTTTAACAAACTTGAATCTGCACTATATCAACAAACAAAAAACCGGAACAAAAAAAAACAACTTTGACCCCCTATTGTGACCCCATCCGATCCCCGGGGGCCATGATTTTAACAAATTAGAATCTGTACTATATTAGGAAGCTTTCATATACATCTCAGCTTTTCTGGCTCAGTGGTTCTTTGGGAAAAGATTTTTAAAGATTTTTCCTACATATTTGTATGTAAAACTATGAACCCCTATTGTGGCCTCATCCGACCCCCGGGGACCATGATTTTAACAATTTAAAATCTGTACTATATCAGGAAGCTTTCATATAAACCTCAGATTTTCTGGCTCAGTGGTTCTTGGGAAGAAAATTTTTAAAGATTTTTCCTATATATATGTATGTAAAACTTTGATCCCCTATTGTGGCCCCATCCGACCCCCGGGGGCCATGATTTTAACAATTTATAATCTGCATTATATAAGGAAGCTTTCATATAAATCTCAGCTTTTCTGGCTCAGTGGTTCTTGAAAAGAAGATTTTTAAAGATTTTCCCTATATATTTGTATGTAAAACTTTGATCCCCTATTGTGGCCCCATCCGACCCCTGGGGGCCATGATTTTAACAATTTAGAATCTGCATTATATAAGAAAGCTTTCATATAAATCTCAGCTTTTCTGGCTCAGTAGTTCTTGAGAAGAAGATTTTTAAAGATTTTCCCGATATATTTGTATGTAAAACTTTGATCCCCTATTGTGGCCCCATCCGACGCCCGGGGGCCATGATTTTATCAATTTAGAATCTGCATTATATGAGGAAGCTTTCATATAAATCTCAGCTTTTCCGGCTCAATGGTTCTTTAGAAGAAGATTTTTAAAGATTTTCCCGATATATTTGTATGTAAAACTTTGATCCCCCCTTGTGGCCCCATCCGACCCCCGGGGGCCATGATTTTATCAATTTAGAATCTGTACTATATCAGGAAGCTTTCATATAAATCTCAGCTTTTCCGGCTCAGTAGTTCTTGGGAAGAAGATTTTTAAAGATTTTTCCTATATATTTGTATATAAAACTTTGACCCCCTATTGTGGCCCAATCCGACCCCCGGGGCCATGATTTTAACAATTTAGAATCTGTACTATATCAGGAAGCTTTCATATAAACCTCAGCTTTTCTAGCTCAGTGGTTCTTGGGTAGAACATTTTTAAAGATTTTTCATATATATTTGTTTGTAAAACTTTGATCCCCTATTGTGGCCCCATCCGACCCCCGGGGGCCATGATTTTAACAATTTAGAATCTGCATTATATAAGAAAGCTTTCATATAAATCTCAGCTTTTCTGGCTCAGTGGTTCTTGAGAAAAAGATTTTTAAAGATTTTCCCTATATATTTGTATGTACAACTTTGATCCCCTATTGTGGTCCCATCCGACCCCCGGGGGCCATGATTTTAACAATTTAGAATCTGCATTATATAAGAAAGCTTTCATATAAATCTCAGCTTTTCCGGCTCAGTAGTTCTTGGGAAGAAGATTTTTAAAGATTTTTCCTATATATTTGTATATAAAACTTTGACCCCCTATTGTGGCCCAATCCGACCCCCGGGGCCATGATTTTAACAATTTAGAATCTGTACTATATCAGGAAGCTTTCATATAAATCTCAGCTTTTCTAGCTCAGTGGTTCTTGGGTAGAACATTTTTAAAGATTTTTCATATATATTTGTTTGTAAAACTTTGATCCCCTATTGTGGCCCCATCCGACCCCCGGGGGCCATGATTTTAACAATTTAGAATCTGCAT